>NW_023270377.1:102356989-102361415 GCF_011800145.1 Mirounga leonina
TTTCTTTCTTTCTTTCTTTCTTTCTTTCTTTCTTTCTTTCTTTCTTTCTTTTTCTTTCTTTCTTTCTTCCTTCTTCCTTCCTTCCTTCCTTCCTTCCTTCCTTCCTTCCTTCCTTCCTTCCTTCCTTCCTTTCTCTCTCCTTTCCCTCAAGCCTGTGTAATGACTAGATCCAACTTTGTCCCTCCCTGGGACCACAGATGATGGTAGTGATTATGTGACACTCACTGCTTACCAGTATACCACACTTACACACCTCATGGGACCTCAAAAAGTCCCTAGGAGATAGGTACCTATTATCTCCATTACAGAGAGGGGAAACTGAGGCATGGGTAAGCGGCGGGCTGAGATTTGCGTAGTCTAGTTCTGGAGTCAGTGCTCTTCCCCCCTACGCTGTGCTGCCTCTCAGATAGCTCAGGCATGGGAGGGCCTCCACTGTCAGCTGATGGACCAAAGGAGACCTTACTGCATGGTTTCTGGGCACTTTAGACAGCCCAGGACTTACAGTGTCCATCAGGTGTGGATTGTTGAAACCGTCTGTTCACAAGGACCAGCTAAGACAGTTACCCGGGGCCAAAATGTATGCAGTGAGATTCCTGTTGGCCAGTTGGACATTTTATAGGCTGGCCTGATCAAAGCATTCACAGCCTTGAATATCTGAGTGTGTACATTTGTTAAAACTCATGGAACTATGTAAAAAATGGATGCCTTTTATTGGGTGTTAATTATAAACTCAGTGAAGTTGGTTTAAAAAGTAAAGAAGTAAAAATGTACCCCAAACCCTAAACCTCTAGAGGCCTATTCCTTCCACTGCTCGGGTTGGCTGTCCCTGCACTCTGGTGCCTCTTTGTTTCTATTGATGGATGCTGCTCCGTGGCCCACGACCTTCCATGATAATTGGAAACTGGCGTGTGATGGCTGAGGGAGAGTTATGTGTGTTTAGTGATGACAGCAGAGCTGGAGTTCCTTGCCAAGCTCTGACCCAGGCTATTTTATTAGCTAAAGCTGCCTCTGCTGACAAGAGAGCAGCCCCCAGGGCCAACTCAGACCCTGCGGGAGGGAGGCTGCGAGCAGAGCCGGACAGAAGACAGTGGGGCTCCCGGGGCTGGGGCTGCAAGTTTTATGGAGCCTTCACTTTTCCAGGAGAACGCCTCCTGCCCTACCTTCCATCTGAAACATGGAGAGATCATGCTTGGGACCTTGTTCTCAAACACTTGGATGCGGAGGGCTCATCGGAGGCCTGAGGGCACCAGATTTTCATGTGGCAAAGCATGAACTTTGGGTAGCTAAGACTTGGCATCATCATGTATAGTAGCAAAATCTTGGGCAAATCACTTAATTTTTCTGAGCCTCAGTTTCCTCATCTATGAAATGGGTATGGTAATGCCTGGCTCATGAAAGGTGTTTGGTTTTGGCAACTCTCCATGTTACTCATGTTTCAAGACAGGTGCCAGGGGCTACTCCTCCGTGACGCCTCTTCTCTCTCTCCCATCTCTTCCCCTGAAGTTCGCTGCCCTGATGGTCTCAACCACACGAGGTTATATTGCTCTGGCCTGCCCCTGTTGTTGAGTCAAGTGCTTTCCTCAGCTAAAATGTAAACTCCCCATGGGTAAGGGCCAACTTTTTTACTTACTACCTTCTTATCATACTCCTCTTGTCACCATATTGTTCACTCATTTATCACTTATCTCTCCCACTAGATTGTAACATTTTGGTTGCATTTACTGTCCTACCCCCTAAAATCTAGAATGGTGGTTGCAGGAGAAATCATGGGTCCTCTGCAAATATTAGGGAATGGATAAGTATACCTCTTCATCATCCCCCCACTCCCCTGGGCATCTGAGCATCCCTCGGTCTCAGCATGTGCTTTCTGGGCTGTCAGGTGGTTGAGAGAATGATACACAGGGCCAGCCCCTGTCAATAGATGGTCAGAGATGAGATTAGGAAGGTTCCCAGGTGTCTGGCCTGAATGGGGCGCAAGGGACATGGCTGATTTTATGGGCCCACCTGTGGTTACCGATAGTAGTAATATCAATTGAAATGCTTCAGCTACAAAGAACAACACCATCTATCACCGGGGTCTCTCTTGTCGATCTGCTCTGAAAACTGATTTTTATGAAAGAGCCTTGTAATGAGAATGCCAGGTTTGTGAAATGGAAGGCAAAGATAAAGATGAAGGGACACTTTTGAAGCCTCCAAGTAATTTTTTTTTTATGATTTAGGAGGTAAATTCTAAAGGGCAATTGGCAGGTTTTGTCCCCCCTCAGTTTCAAATAAGATATATATTATTTCCTTAATAAGATTCTAGGTTATGCCATCAATTTCCTTTTAAGCAGAAATTCATTTTGTGGGAATGACATTTGTCCCAACCTATGTGCTAAGAATAGGGTATTGGTGTAATGTCATTGAAGGTCAACATGACCAATGTGTAATTCTTCCTTCAGGGTTCTGTGTCATTCCAGCTTCTGGTGCCAAGGGTATTCTGGAATCAGGAAGCTTGACTCTGGAGCATCTTCTTCTGGAGGTATGCAGGACCTCCACTGCCTGACGTCCAATTCTGTCAGTTTACAGGCTTGGAACTCGATTGAAACTTACCTGAGATCACACAGGCTGTAAGTGGTGGAGGAGTCTGATGCCAGGCAGACACTGGACTCCTGCAAGCAACCAGTGTATTACGTAGTCCTCCCTCTCAGGAACCACCCTCTCTTGGACCCAGGCTGGACCCTCTCAGCCCAGAAGGTCCCTTCCATAGAAGCTGCCATTTATCTGCACATTGCTTCTAAGAGAAACCACGTGAGATCCAGCAGGTCCCAGAAATTCCTAGGACATGGTTCCTGATTCCACTTGACCATGCGGGCAGGGTGGCCACAGGAGCAAATGAACCCACTGAACAGAACCTGTCACCCACAGATGAAGCTCTGTAAGTTGTAGAGGGGAGCTGTAGGCTTCCTGGAGGAGGCAGACTAATGGATTTCCAAGGATGGTGGGACTTCACTGTCCAAGAGGAGGGTACAAGTGTTCCACCTGTGGGAACCATGAGCCCAGGTGGCTCATGTTAGGAACCGGATTTAAGAGAGATCTAAGGGGCACCTGGGCGGCTCAGTTGGTTAAGCGACTGCCCTCAGCTCAGGTCATGATCCTGGAGTCCCGGGATCGAGTCCCGCATTGGGTTCCCTGCTCGGCAGGGAGTCTGCTTCTCCCTCTGACCCTCCTCCCTCTCATGCTCTCTGTATCTCATTCTCTCTGTCTCAAATAAATAAATAAAATCTTTAAAAAAAAAGAGAGAGATCTAAGCATTCTGTCTTTGTCTGATGTCACTGGTAATAATACTATGGAGACACTAACATGCTAGGCATTGTGTAAGCCTTCTTAGTCCTTAAAATTTGTGAGCTATTACCATCCTTATTTTGCAAAAAAGATCACTGAGGTTCAGAGAGAGGGAGTAAAGTGCTCAAGGTCACCCTGGTGGGAAATGTCAGCTGACATTCAAACCCAGGTTCACCTGGCTCCAAGGCTATGAGTTTTGGCATTACACTGCCGGTCATGGTCAAGTGGAATGACCACTGCCTTCAGCAAGGAAGAATTCCTTGTCTCTCTCTGACCTGCTGATTCTTAAAGAACATGGTATCAATAGCAATTAATTAATAAGGTCATAAATCTCCTTCAGAAAACCCACTGATCAAGAGTGATAACCTTATAAGTGACACATTTTTATTTAATTACAAAAGCTCTGGAGATGGAATCTAATTTCATGCTATGTCTCCTTGGCTTACTTATTACTTTAAAGCAACTGTATCACTGAAAGTATGTAAAAGAGAAATTGCTCCAGGGGCTATAAAAATCCTTAGATGTTTGCATCTAAGTAAACTGGCTGTGCCATTAAAGGACAGAAAAATAAATATTATTAAGCAATCTGTAATTAAAGTATTGATTCTTTTTTTTTTTTTTTAAAGATTTTATTTATTTATTTGAGAGAGAATGAGAGAGAGCACATGAGAGGGAGGAGGGTCAGAGGGAGAAGCAGACTCCCTGCCGAGCAGGGAGCCCGATGCGGGACTCGATCCTGGGACTCCAGGATCATGACCTGAGCCGAAGGCAGTCGCTTAACCAACTGAGCCACCCAGGCGCCCTAAAGTATTGATTCTTTCTGCATGAATAAAAAGCAAAAAAAGTATTGATTAGTGATTAATATAATCTAAAATTAGGCTAGGAAGATACCAAGGGAAGCACTCAGACCAACGTTGAACAGTGCATTGTTTTCCAATCAGAAGGTTTCTATTTGAGGAAGAATTATAAAATGACAAGTCAATGTTTCTACTCAACTGAAAGCTGGAATTATTTTTTTTGGAGAATTCAGGACTTATTCCTCCCCTCTTTCCCTCTCTCCCTCCCTCCCTCCCTCCCTCCCCCCCCCCCCCCCCCCCCCCCC
>NW_023270377.1:102361515-102435521 GCF_011800145.1 Mirounga leonina
CCTTCCTTCCTTCCTTCCTTCCTTCCTTCCTTCCTTCCTTCCTTCTTCTCCTTCTCCTCCTTCTTGGCATTTCTATGAGTTTCCGGAACTACAGGGGCAGTAGGGGCAGGAGCACATGGCCACTTTGTGTTGGAGTGGCTGGAGGGATCACAAGGCAGTTGGCCTACAGTATCAGACTCTGAGTTCCTTCCACCACAGGCCAAGGAAGCAGTCACTCCATGGAGCAGCCCATCAAATCATGCATCTGCATCTTCCCTGGTGAGGGAAATTTCTTTCACAGAGAACAAAACATTTCATTCCACCATGAGAATTCTTCAGAGAGTGTGAGTGGCCATATCAGTGACTTCTAGCAGGTCATTTCCTGTTTTTCTCCTGGGGGGGAGGTGCTCAGGGTGGGGAGGGTGGGGAAGCCTTGGAGGGGACAGGAGAGGAAGCAGTGAGTTGCAGGATTTGAATCCCAGATCTGCCCCTTAACAGCCAGGTGCTCTGGATAAGCACTAGCATTTCGGGGCTTTGACGTCCTCATTGAAAAACCAGGACTGGACTTTCTCCCTCCGTGGGTTCTTGTGAGCATGATATGGAACATCCACCAGCACCAGAGGAGGACGGGAAGACCAGTTGTTCATTTAATGTCAGTCTCCTCCGTCTCCCATGGACAGGCTAGCTCCCTGGCCTGCGTTCTGCACAGTTGCTCAGAGCACTGTGTTGGTGCAGCGCTCTGCTGATGCTGTCTTGAAAATTTGGACAAGGAGCCTTGCTTTTGGATTTTGCGCTGAGCCCCGCTAATTGTACAGCAAGTTCTGCCTGTAGATACCCTTCTTCCTTCTCACAGTGCTGCCAGAGGCTTGTCTGTCCTTACCAGGAATCTGTACCCAGGGAATTCTTTTGTTCCTTTGAGGATGTCTGGCTGACCTCTTGGTGTGTTGGCCTTCAAAATTGTCATGTCTACATTCAAATTGGTATGAGTGAATTCTGCAGCGTAAACCACCAAATGGCCATACAACCTGAACCAACTGAACTCCATAAAACAAACTGTTTTCTTTTACGTGTCATGGCGGTTGTCCAAGGGGCTTCACTGGGTTTTTCGAGTTCCCACTGGTTGTGTTGAGAACTGAATGTCATATTTACATGGAATTCATGTGGCACAAACATTTAATTGATGGTATGAGCAAGGATTTCATACACTGCAGCTTATGCAGTCCATTTGCAAACTCTCAACTTGAGGTCATGGAAAGATGCTTACATAATCAGAAAGAAAAAGAACTTAAAAAATGTAGAAGGTGAAGCTGAGTGGGGGTGGCTGCACAGAGGGCATCCTGCATCTTTAGTGTGCTGATACAACTGGGGATGATCAGTGTTTCCAGTGGACTCAAGTGTTGGCCACACGTGTTAGGGAGCTGGGGAGAGTTCCCAGATGGTGCTAGTGGGGGAAGGACCTTCCGGCAGAAAGATGCCTGAGGGATCTCCAGGAACCGCAGAAAGGTGCAGTTTCCTATCAAGGGAACTTGGGGTATGAGATTTCTCTGAGGGACATGAATCTCTGAAGGATTCATGCACCATCCCTGCCAAACCTAGGGAGCTCTGATGCTGCCATCGAGAGAGGGTGAGTCAAGTGAGAACTTCCTTGTCACCTCACGTCTCCTTCCTTCCCCAAGCTCTGACACTGATGTGGTTAGCTACCTTGGGGAGCAAGGCAGACAGAATCATTACCAGGGGAAGATGGAGAACCAGGGAAGCACCCCCTCCCCCAACTCTTCCCCCTCCTTTGCCACCTCTAGCTACCAGCCAGCAACATGCCTGAGCTGGAAGAGGGGAGTTCCATTTTAATTAAGAATGAAGTTGTTGAATATTACAGGGAGGTGGACATATTTATTACCGAACCGAGAGTGTATTTGTGACTTAAACTCACTCGGGACTCTGTGTGCGCACAGAGCACGTTGTGGTACATTGGGGGATGCCCAGTGGGGCGTGTGGGTATAGACTCTCTCTATGGGGGTTTGAACAAGTGGGGGGCGGGGGAAGCAGGTTTATGATCACATCCCAGAATCCTGCTTCATCAGCACTGGTCACACAAACAGATCTTCAGCCCCCACCGTGTGTCGGGAGTTAGGCTGAGGACGTCACATGCCTCTTGGTAATCCTCCTCACAGCAGACCTGTGAGGCACATAATCAGTCAACCCAAACTTACTGGCTCTACTAGACGCAAGGCCCTTCACTTGGCCGAATTGTAAGGCTCAGTTTGCTCTAACCTTTAAACACAGCTGTCCTGTTGGATGCCACCACCCTACAAACAGAATGCATGACCTTCTCCGGAAGTCTTTGGAAATGAACGTCCTTATTTTGCGGCGTCTTTCATAAAGCACAAAGAGGATGGCTGAGTGTCCTCAGGGATGCCCAGCTTCTCTGCCATGAGGCTCAGCTGGGTTCAGGGCCACTGGAGCAATCAGTTTCCATGGCAGGGGCCGTACTTTCTGTCTCTTTCTATTAAGTCCGGATTTAACTGGCAGGATCAAGCTGGAGCCTCTCTGACCATCATCCAGGCAGCATGCCATCGCAGCAGGTGGGCACCATGGGGTGTGTGCCAGGGAAGCATGAGGTCTGAGGAGTATGGTCTAGACACCTGTCACGGAGCATTAGCACAGCGCCTAGGGCTGAGCCCCTCCCATGTGATGGTGGGGGCTGAGCTGTGAAGCCCTCTGGCCCTGAGGCATTACCAGCCCCCACCGTCTATCTTCTCCCCAGGCAGCTGCTGCTTCTTGCTCCCAGTGACACTTTGTGGTTGGCATTTTTTTTTTTTTTTTTTGCCTCTTTGCTCATCTCTTCTTGAGGGGGCTTCCAGGACCAAACACTGGCAAGTCGCTAGCTTCTCCCTTCATGGCTGAGCAATCATAGGCTTGTTTCTGCATTATGGAGCCATCTATTTTCATTCACTCACCGGTGGGAAATCTCTCTCACCCCACACTGTTGCGGGCCTGTTCTCAGACACACATCCTCAGCTGAGCTCCATCACGATCGGTGGATGAGTTCAGCTCAGTTTGGGCCTTTCCTCAATATCAGGAACTTTCCTCAATATCAGGAACTCTTGTCTTTGCTGGGCCTGTCTGAAGCCATTAATATGATATTGTCAGTACTGAGGCATGGTACCCAGTACCCCATTTACGGGGCCCCCTGGCAATTGCTCTCACAGAGATGAGGTTTGTGTTACTTGTCAAGGGGCTGTCCCAGACATTTTCTGTTTCTTGCTCAGTGTCTGTATAAGATCTGGGAGGGGCATTCCTTTTGATCCAAGAATCTGAAGAACAAAAACCAAAAACCAAAAAACAACCAAACACTTTGCTTTATTTTATCTTCAAGTGGCTGCTAAGTTTTCCTCTCATGAAAGTGTAAATTGAATAATTTATTTATTTATTATTTTATTATGTTATGTTAATCACCATACATTACATCATTAGTTTTTGATGTACTGCTCCATGATACATTGTTTGTGTATAACACCCAGTGCTCCATTCAATAGTGCCCTCCTTAATACCCATCACCAGGCTAGCCCATCCCCCCACCCCCTCCCCTCCGAACCCTCAGTCTGATTCCTGGAGTCCATAGTCTCTCATGGTTTGTCTCCCTTTCTGATTTCCTCCCCTTCATTTTTCCCTTCCTTCTCCTAATCTCCTCCATGCTAATCCTTATGTTCCAATATAAGTGAAACCATATGATAACTGTCTTTCTCTGCTTGACTTACTTCATTTAGCATAATCCCCTCCAGTTCCATCCATGTCGATGCAAATGGTGTGTATTCATCCTTTCTGATGGCTGAGTAATATTCCATTGTATATATGAACCACATCTTCTTTATCCATTCTTCTGTTGAAGGGCATCTCAGCTCCTTCCACAGTTTGGCTATTGTGGACTGAATAAATTTTTAAAAAGATTTAATTTATTTACTAGAAAGAGAGAGAGCATGAACAGGGTAGAGGGGCAGAGGGAGAGGGAGAAGCAGATTCTCCCTCTGAGCAGGGAGCGCAACAAGGGGCTCGATCCCAGGACTCCGAGATCATGACCTGGGCCAAAGGCAGACGCTTAACCAACTGAGCCACCCAGGCACCTCTGTAAATTGAGTAATTCACATACTATTTCTTCTTGCTTTGACTGCCAGGAAGCTCAACCCCAAATTGCAGACCACTTTTAATGACAGTACAACAACAAACTCTCTTTCCCTTGGTACTGGTTTTCTGTTCTATCACTTTTTCTAATTCTGATTTTTTTAAAAATTGCAATTCTTTGCTAGTCTACTGAGTTTGTATATACAGTAAGTTACCACAAGTCCTTTATGGAAGTGGCAGGGGGAAATATATAAGTATAAATAGGGGGATGTAAAGAAGGATCTCTTTCAAGCTCTGTTTCTTTTTAAGTGACACACTCTGTAAAGAACACCTTGCAAAAATTTTAAAGTAGCTGGTGAAGAGCTGGCTATCTGGTTCTTGAACTCTGCCCCCAAATTAAAGATATGAAAGTGTTCAGGGAGACACGGCAGAGGTAGTGAGAAGGTTGGGGAAAGGGATTTCTCTGCAGACGGTTCCATCTCTTTTTGCCTCCATTTGGCAGGTAGTTGTTCTCTCCTACGTCAGGTCAAGTCAGGAGAGGGGCTCAGTAGGACATTTGGTGAGTCTGACCTATATCCTCTGCAGCAGGGGGGTGCTGTGACTTCTTCCTTGTCCCTGAGGACATGGCCGTTGGTCAACTGGTCAGCTGCTACATGGAAAACTAAAGAGGGCGGCAGCCGTCAGGCAATCTTGCTTTCCAGAATATTCAGCATTTGGTTGTGAGATTGTTTCTCATAAATGAGGAGAAAGTGGGCTTCCTGAACACAGGGCTGGCCCAGAGCCATTTTGTATCCTGCCCCGGAGGACCACCTGAGGGAGTGATGGATCCCAGCAGAGAGAGTCAGTGTGGGGGGTCCACAGACATCCAGAAACCAGGGCAGCCTTGGCCAGGTAGAGGACAAGATATTGGCAAGCCCGTAGGACCTGCGAGCAAAGAAGTCATGAAAGCCCTCTTGAGAGGGGAGGCAGCTCTACAGCTTGACTGGCCAGAGAGGGCAAAGCCATCCTATGACAACACAGCAGCAAATCCTTCCTGTCCTCTTTCTGTCTCTTTCCCCTCCACTGTGAGAGCAAGGAGGGGGCTCCCAACCTGGCTCCAATGGGAGAACAGCAGGGGATTTCAAGGAGGGACAGAAAAGAAGACCTTCACCCACTCCCCACCCCCATCACATCCTTTCTGAGACCCAGGATGAGTTAACATTCACCCAGATTCCAAATTTTGCTTCTTATATGGGATTGGGCATTCTAATTTCTGCATTGTGATGTTTCAAGACTTCACTGTCCTGGAATATTTTATCACCAAAGAGAGCTCAGAAAATTCTTTAGACAGCCTATACTTTTAGTCCAGGGACAAGGAAGGGACTCCTCAAGTGCATGAATTTGACAAGAAGCAGTAGGAGGCAAAAATAACATTTGGTTTTTGATGTTATCTCAGGAGGCCTGTGTGATCAATGTGCTAGTTTTATAGATGACTCCTACCCCCATATTTGCCATATAAAATCTGGATCAGGAATTGAGCGAGATCTGTCTTCCTGGCCTCACATTAGTGAATTTGCTTTTAGAGTTTGTGACATCAAGGCTCAGGCTTAGGCAAAAAGTACTCTTTGATTCCTTCCTGCTTTGCCTCTTCTGACCCTTCTGATTTCCTCTCTTGCCTTTCCTTCCCTCTCCCCGGGCATCTCCATGGTGACCAAGGCAGCTGGAGGGCCCAGCCTGTCTGGGCCAAGCTCACCTTCTCTAGGTGACGGCTGGTCCGGCTAACCCTAAGTCTCAGGGCTGTGGCAGATACTCAGGAGGGGCCAAAGCCGACTATTCATTCCACATTCTTGCCACAGGTTCTAGTTACTGTCCCTTCATCTCAGTAGCCAGCAGGTTTTGGGATATTGTCTGTCATCCTAGCCTGAAGGACAGGCCTTGCGGGAAAGCTTTGGCTTCAGTTGACTCCTGGGTGCTCATGCTCAAGGGGCACCACGAGGGCTGAGCCCACAGAGAGCTGCCATCACAGGGAGGGTCACTCAGAGGTGTGGTTCAGCTCCTGGCTTGGCTGCCATTTCTGCATGGCCTTGCTGTGCCCAGTGCCTCAGCTAAGAAGTAGACATGGGATGCTTCTGGCACAAGGTTTGGATTCAGCTTCCTCTGGTCCTGACTTCCTTATGCTTCTGTGATCCTTCTCCCCTCCCCCCTGCCAAGAGGGTCAGTGGTCAGCAAAGTTGGACAGTCAGTGTGACATTTGCCTGTGAGTTCCCCACCTCTAGTTCTGGATTCTTCTCTGCCTTTTAGCAGTTTCTCCCACACCCAGCTCACGTCCTAGTGTTGCTACATCCCATCCAGCCGAGAAAAGACAACTCTGGCAAACCCAACCCCATGAAAGCCCCTGACAAAGTTGAACCATGTGTGGCTTCTCAGTATGCTCTGCGGTCTTCACATGTGAGCACAACCTCCAGCTCTCCCTTCCTCCGAGGGGCTTCTCACCTTGTCTGCCTGGCCAACTTCTGGCATTCTAACAATATCCTAGGTGGTCTTCATTCTACCTTGAAGCTCCTCCCTCACTAGTGGCTGTCTGCTCTGTACTCTGCACATTAGTATATTGCACTGGCTTTTTTTTTTTTTTTTAAGATTCTATTTATTTACTTGAAAGAGAGAGAAGAAGTGAGAGACAGAGCATGAGCAGAGGGGAAGGGCAGAGAGAGAGGGAGAAGCAGACTACCCGCTGAGCAGGGGGCCCGATGCAGGACTCGATCCCAGGACCCTGAGATCATGACCTGAGCCGAAGGCAGATGCTTCACCAACTGAGCCACCTAGGCGCCCCAATATTACACTGTTTTGTATCCCCTGATGTGCCTGCCTGGTCCCCCCTGGAATGCCAACTTCGGAGAGAGGCGCATTTCTTGTTCATTTCATCCCTTCACCGAGCACAGGGCGGGCACTTGTACATGTTTCTTACTCTACACTTAGGTGTTAGGGAACTCTCTGTAGGCTTCCTAAGATTATTTCATTTTAAGGAGGGCAGGGAAAGACAATGCTGTACCCGAAGGAATGCCTTACTGAGGACTGGATTTTGGCATCTTCAGGGGACCTATATTTGAGAGGTGTGGGGAATTCTTGGTGCTTTTCTAATTATAGAACCTAGGACAATATATAAAGAGCTCTTTGTTTATTGGATGAATGAAAATTAGGGTACTCAGTCACATCTTCTCTAGGAAAAATATTCATACAAGTGGGTATCCATCCTTTATTTTATTATTTTATTATGTTATGTTAGTCACCATACAATACATCATTGGTTTTTGATGTGGTGATCCACGATCCATTGTTTTCGTATAACACCCAGTGCTCCATGCAGTACGTGCCCTCCTTATAGCCATCACCAGGCTAACCAATCCCCCCTTCCCCCCGCAAAACCCTGTTTGTTTCTCAGAGTCCATAGTCTCTCATGGTTCATCTCTCCCTCCAATTTCCCCTCCCCATTTTTCCCTTCCTTCTCCTAGTGTCCTCCATGTTATTCCTTATGTTCCACAAATAAGTGAAACCATATGATAATTGACTTTCTCTGCTTGACTTATTTCACTTAGCATAATCACCTCCAGTCCCATCCATGTTGATGTAAAAGTTGGGTATTCATCCTTTCTGATGGCTGAGTAATATTCCATTGTATATATGGACCACATCTTTTTTATCCATTCATCTGTTGAAGGGCATCTCAGCTCTTTCCACAGTTGGGCTATTGCAGACATTGCTGCTATGAACATTGGGGTGCATATGGCCCTTCTTTTCACTACATCTGTGTCTTTGGGATAAATGCTCAGTAGTCCGCACAGAGTTATTGATGCAGTGATAGTTTTCCCCCCACCTCAGACGGTGTTTTTGGTTATGTGAGTGCCCAAAGAAATGCAACAGGAGAGAGATAGAGAAAGGGAAATAGTGTCAGGAAATGCCCACCGTGATGAAGAGACAGACGCAGCTTGAAATTCAGCGCAATGTGGATGGAGGAAGCAGAGACGGGGGAAGAGGGCAGGTCTGGGTTCCAGCCTTGCTCTGTCTCAACTTACTTGCAGTTTCCCTCCTTCCCTCCTGTGCTTCCTCAGCACACCTGGGCAAAGGCACTCGAGGTTGCCTTCAGATACAACCTCCCGGGATCCCAGCCTGCAGGGGAATGGGGGGTTTAGGGGGTGGGGGAGTGGGGTTGAGTCTTGTTGCCATAGGAACAATGACCTGAACCTTGTAGTTCCTCTCGTGTGGACTCAGTGAGCTTCAGTGTAGCCACACTTCCCAGACCGGGGGTGGGTGGGGGGAGCCCGGATTCTTGAATGACACACTGATGTTCCTTCCGCAACCCAGAAAGCATTCACTCCAGCTGAATAAAGCCATTAGACGGGTCACTTCATTGTTTAAGCCAAGTGGATAATTCTCTAGCCCTGAAAGAACAACCACTTTGGGTTTATGTTCTATTTCACACAACGTGCAGGGTTTATAAGTTAGAGTGTTAATTAAAATTTTATTACTTGATATAAATCGATGTTTCTAAGTGCCTTCTATAAATGTAAGGCAGCCTTTGGAAAAAAAAAAAAAGTTTCCACACCAGCCTAGAAGCTGCCTTGCTTGGCTTGGCATCCAGAGGCATTTGACCACTGCTAAGTTGAAATTTCCTTTTGAGGGGATTGGATGATTCACATCCTGATATTTGACTGGCAGCTTTTCTCCTGAGGAAAGTCGGTGGTGGCCTGTGTAAGGATGGATTAGCAGGGCTGGGGTTTTGAGCCCTCCTCTCTCCTGCCGAAATAGCTACGTATTTCCAAGTGAATGAGTGGTTAGAAATGTTGCAGTGGCCTGAGCAGCGCGTCTGGCCGGGGATGCCTCAGGGGCTGTGCAGCTGTCTCCAACTCTCCCTTTTGTGGGGAGACTGCTGTCTCCATCTTCAGGGACGCCTGGACCAATTCCTCCATTGGATGCATGCGGTTCCCTGGCCTGGGAGCAGGCCGTGGGGGGCTGGGGCTGCTCACCTGAGGTTTCCATATTTAGCCGCTCTTGAAGTCATTCAGAAATGAGGACAATGCTGATGTTGACAAAGAGTATATTTTAATCTTCAGAGTAAAAAAAAAAAAATAGATATCCCAGGCCTCTATCTTTATTAAAGCACATGTTTTTGAGGTAAGGGAAGAATTGCAACTAGCTCATCAGGAACCAAACCGGTGGTTCAACAGCTCCAGTAAATTTCCCAGCATTTATTTGTTATGAAGCCCTTGAGATCTATCTTCTGAATACCCAAATTGTGTTAGGCCTTGAAGTGTTAGCACTTCCCTCCCCTCCCCCCGTGCCATGATCTCATTGTCAGCCTCTTTTTGGGGGTCTTATGATCGCTTAAAAGAAGACAAAGTCCCACTGGTTCACAAGTCTCAGGGATTTCACTGATATCTCTATGTCTATCTGGGCACCCGAGGTAGCAGGCATGGCTCTCTCTTGTCTAGCTCCCCAGTGGAATTTTAGATATTTCTCGGACACCGTTCCACCCTCCTCAGTTTCAGGTCCCTTCTAATATTTCCTGGCATCTTGAGGCATTCACTCTGACATCTGGGACTTGAGAACCCCAATGCACTATCAGATGAATAATCTGAATTGCACAGATTACAGACAATTAAATGAAAAGCAAAATATTCTGAGACATAAGGGCTTGTTATCATATGTGGCTCTATTTATTTATTTAAAAGATTTTATTTATTTATTTGACAGAGAGAGACACAGGGAGAGAGGGAATACAAGAGGGAGTGGCAGAGGGACAAGCGGAGCAGGGAGCCCGATGCAGGGCTCGATCGATCCCAGGACCCTGGATGACCTGAGCTGAAGGCAGACGCTTAAAGACTGAGCCACCCAGGTGCCTCTGTGGCTCTATTTAATGGTAAGAATTTGCAGAGCAACATTTGGTAAACTTGCTTCATCCCCAGAGCAACTTTGACTCTGCATTCCTGGTTCTGGACTAGGTCTCCCTGGGTCTGATGGAGCCGCACTCAGCACTGGTACCATATTGTAGCTCTGCAGTCCATGGCTTCTCACAAGACCACTCCCTGGGAGTGACTCGTGCACCTAATGACTGCACACCACTGACCATTCTCCCTTCCTTCTTGGCCCCATAGACATCACACTTCTCTGCCCCTTGCAGTTAGGTTGTGATTATTTCTACACAAAGAAATGAAGGTGGACACAATGCATGTTGTTCTGGGCTGAGGCCCTGATAAGCCTACCTGTGATTCTTTGAGTGTCTTCTTTCCCTGCTGCAGTGAGTTTGCAAGACTCCTGTGGATATGTGGAGCCCGACAACCATAGGACTCTGGATTGTCAGAGTCCTAGAGGACCATCCAGATCCACATGGAACTGAGCAAGAAGCAAATTCTGTCGTGTGCAACAATTGAGATTTGGGGGTTCTTTGTTACTATAGCCTATGCTTGTCCCACCCTGACAGCTCTCTTTAAAATGTGCCCTGGTATGGTGCAGTGCCTGTGTGTGGGAGTGGGCAGGTAGATGAATGACATTAGGGACCCACGGGAATGAGTCATCAATGAACGTTCCATCTTTGGATGAAGGTGATGACCCATGCTCAGAAGGGCTTGATTTCTCACTAGGACTCAAGGGAACCCATCACCAAGAAGTGAGTGTCTTGGAGCAGAAATCCAAAGGAGTAGGAGGGCTGTAGATGGAAGTTCAAAGTAGAAACATGTGTGACATATATAGATATTTGGACTGATCTGTGATATTTGGCTTGTAAGAAATGGAATAATTCTTTGTTTCAAAGTCACATTAAGTCCAGTTTGAGCCACCACTTGGAACCATCCTTGGATGGTTCTTCAGGCCCATGTTCACATTGTCTTGGGCCCTCTCATTTAATGCAGTTGGGTTTGGCTTCAAATCACCACTGCCTTTACCTGAAGGTTTTCTTGGGTGACCAGAGCCAGCTCTATCTGCTGTAAATGTCCGAATTACCCACCCCCCGCCCCCCCGCCGAGAGTGACTCTTAGCGAGTGAAGGGTGTTGGTGCATGAGTACACTCAGAGTCCCTCCACTGGGCTGTGTTTCAGTTGCCCACAGGGGTGGCTGGGGTGGTGATGCACTCTTCATTGGCTGTCTTCCCTGATTTGTCTTACTTCTCCACTTCCCTCCTGGGGTGTCCTGGGGCCACTTCCAAAATCAACTCCTTACACTCAAATTCTTATTTCAGGCTCCCTTCTGGAGGAACCTGAACAAAGACAATTCTATTTTTTTTTTTTAAGATTTTATATATTTGGAAGAGAGTGAGAACGAGAGAGTGCAAAAGCAGGGGGAGGGGCAGAGGGAGAAGGAGAAGCAGGCTCCCCACTGAGCAGGAAGTCCAATGCAGGGCTTGATCCCAGGACCTGGGATCATGACCTGAGCCGAAGGCCGACCCTTAACTGACTGAGCCACCCAGGTGCCACGAACAAAGACAATTCTTTTTGAGGACTGTTCATGTCAGTTGAGCTGGAGAGAAATAAGGAAAAGAGCTTTTGCATATTTTTGCATTGGAAAGGAATGATCATTGTAAATATTGGCTTACATTGGCATTGTGCCTCATAATTTGTAAAGTCCTTTTTTAAAAAAGATTTTATTTTATTTATTTTAGAGAGAGAGTGCTTGCATGAGTGCGCATGAGCAGGAAGAGGGGCGGGGGGGGGGGTGCATAAGAATCTCAAGCAGACTCCATGCTGAGTGTAGAGCCCGACTTGGGGCTTGATACCATGACCCTGAGATCAAGACCTGAGCCAAAACCAAGAGGCAGATGCTTAACTGACTGAGTCACCCAGGCGCCCCTGTAAAGTTCTTTTAAATATAATTGACCTAATTTTTTCAAGGTAGATTTTATTTTCCCAACTTTACAGAACTGTTAGAAGTTCAGAAAGAAGGTAAATGACTTCACCCAAACTAAAAAATAGTGAGTTAGCAGCCTGCGTCACTTTGGGGCTAGTCCATGGGACGTGGGGAATGTGAAATAGAAGAGGAATTCCAAGCACTGGGGACTTTGTCACAGGCCATGTGTCTGACTGCCCCTTCCCCATTGGACAGAGTTCAGCTGCTCTTTTCCATTCAGCCTTGGGGACAGAGTTTTGGGGAGAGCTGGTTCAGCCTAAAGTAGGTCTGGCTTGTACCCCATTCAGTACGTGGGATTTTTATGATGTTCTGAAGGACCTTTCTCTAGATGGCTTCACTTCAAGCCTACCCAGCATTTTAGTCTTAATTTATAACAAATGCTCTTACACTTGGGTCCTGGATTTTAAGAATATATGGTCTTTTTATTTGGTTTGCTAGGGCTGCCACAACAAAATATTACAGACTGGGTGGTTTAAATGAGAGACGTTTATTTTCTCCCAGTTCTGGAGTCTGGAAGTCCGAGATCAAGGTGTCAGAGGGGTTGGTTCCTTCTGAGGCCTCTCCCCTTGGCTTGTAGACAGCTGCCTTCTCCCTGTGTCCTCATGTGGTCTTCCCTTTTTGTGTGTCTGTGTCACCAGTCATTTTGGATTAGGACTCACTCATATGACCTCAGATTACCTAATTACCTCTTTAAAGGCCCCAATACAGTCACATCCTATGAACCAAGGTAAGGATTTCAACATAGGAATTTTGAGAGAACACAATTCAGTCCACAAACAATTTCTATACCTTCGATCAGGGACTGGAAAATTTAATTCTGAATGGAAGATTGACCTCACCTTTTCTATCAATCTTACTGGGTTGGAAGCTCCTTGACAGCATTTCTTCATTTACCCTTTATTTTTTTTAATGTAGTAGATGCCAATTTGCACCTCCCAGGTGTCAGTTTCAGCAAATGAAAGAGGACACATGGCTGAATATGGGTTGTGCTCTAATGGGAGGAGGAGACCCTATGATACAGTGTGGCAAGAGTCATGCTGGCGGGTGTGGAAGGACAAGCACATTTCTCCTCTTCCCGCTTTCCCCAGGTCTGGATGATGTCCTATGAACAACAGTCCTTTAAGTGTGGCTGGTTGCAGGCCTGCCCATATGCTTTCTTGCCAAACGGGATACTTTAGCTCCCTTCCACCAGTGAGCCAAGGTCAGTAGAAGGGAGGTTCTTGAGCTGCCAAGAGAAGTTAGACTTTGGAGGAAGTGCTCCTGGGAGCTCTCGGCGAGGCCTGAGGCTAGCAGCTTAATGGGGCTGCAATAAGGACTGGGCTGCAGGCTTGGGTGCCTTTAGCCTCCAGGGCCTGTGAAGATTCACTGACGGAGAGAAAAAAAGCCACAGCACCGCTCTGGAAGGGCATGTTGAGCATCAGAAAAATGAAGTGGGATTTTCTCTCGGGGAGTCTGCAGCTCTGATTGCACATTTAGGGTCAGCAGGAGTTGAGTCCTTTATGAGGTCAGGAAAACGGAAATGCTAGGTACTTCACAAAGGGAATTTAATATGGGGACTTGTATGCTCAGGTCTTTGGAGGGCTGCAAAAGAGTGAAAAGGGAACCTTGAGGTAGGGCAGAAGTGAGTATGTAGCAAGCACTGGCCGCTGCTAAGGATGTGGGAGTAAAGGGAGAGAATGGGGTTATCAGCATCTGGTAAGTAAGATAAGGGGTCTGCAGATCAGTAGTGCTGCCCTGCTGGGGCTGCTGTCCTGGGAGCATGGATTGGGGCTTGCAGAACTGAGTGCTGCCCATTGGAGCTGATGCTTTGGTGCCTTAGGAGCTCAGAGGAGAGTGCTGAGAAGCTCAGAACTCTAAGAAGATGGTGCTGCCTAGCTGGCACCTAGAGGATCCCCACTGTGGCTGGTTCTATATGTGCCAACATAAGCTGGGGACGTGGAGCCAACTTCTGCTGTGGGAACCAGGGCCATTCCTGGGGCAGTTCTGGCAGGATCAGCAAGCAAAAGGACGGAGCACATTTCTGCTCCCCAGCTCCTGTCTTCCAGTCTCTTCCTTCAGTGATTCCTATGGCAGAAGCCAGTGGACAGGGAGACAAACATGCAGCTCGCTGAGTCCCAGGGCCAGTGGCACAAGGAAGAGGATAGAAGGTAGATTTCGAAGTGAAAGCTGGTTCCTTACTAAGTGGCACAGGCCTGGACCAGATTAGTTCTGGAGCTGAGCACCTTGACTTGTTGCCTTGGAGGGCAGAGTCTCTGTCACTCAAGGTCAAGGCCCCTGGACAGCAGAATCTCTATGTGAATGTCAGAATATGAAGGAGTTTTCTGGTGTCCTGAGAAGAGCATGGATTTAGGAATTATGTTGCTGTGGGTTTCCATCCTACCTACTGCTCCCCGACAGCATGAAACTGTGCATGGCATTCAGTGCCTTGAAGTTCTCTCATCTTCATCTACATCATGTGATCTTAATGCTCCCTGTAAGAGAGGAGGTGGCTTAGAGACATGTGTGAAATGGTTGGCAGAGTGCCCTTCTAGATGCTCCATGGTGGGTCCTTTCCTTCCCTTGTTTTCACCCTTGCCACACTGTACAATTCAAACTCATACCTCATCTGAGGTCAGGCTGGCTTGAGGGTCACAGCCATGGATTGCTATCCTTGTGGACCCAAAGCCAACTTCTTGAGCTGCTTTCTTGATTTCCTTTGTCAGGCAGAGGTTTTTCCCTCAGAAGCAACATAGGAGGGGCGGAGCAAGATGGCGGAGGAGTAGGAGACCTGGATTTCGTCTCCTCTCAGGAATTCAGCTGGATAGGGATCAAACCACTCTGAACACCTACAAACTCAACAGGAGATCGAAGAAAAGAAGAGCAACAACTCTCTCATCAGAAAAGCGACCACTTTCTGGAAGGTAGGACGTGCGGAGAAGTGAATCCGAGGCGATATTCGGGAGGATAGACGGTGGGGGAGGGGCCTCCGTTGGCCGCTTCTGGCAAGTGATAGAGCCGCGGAGCACAAAATCGGAACTTTTAGAAGTTGGCTCTGCTGAAGGACATCACTCCAGTGGCTAAGTGGGGGGTGGAACCCACACTGGGACAGTGTGGTCTCAGGACCCTCGGGGTCACAGAAAGACCAGGGGTGCCTGAGTGTGGCAGAGCTCCCAGGTAACGGAGCAGGGAAGCCGGCTGCAGAGGCGGAGCCCAGGCGCGGGCTCTCAGCTCGGGGTGGCCATAAACCGTGATCCGCGGCACAGTCGGGCCCCTGCTCCTCCAGCAGGGACCCAACAAGTGGCAGATCCGGGGACACTCACCTTCCTCCCCCGGGAGGAGCCGTGCGGGAGTGCACCGCAGGGATCTGCTGGGTTTGGAGACTCCACCCGGGGTTGGGTGCCAGAGATAGAGGTGCCCGGTCGCGGGCTGGGTGAGCACGGAGTGCAGCCGGAGACCGGGGAGACGGGAGAGACTAACGGGTTTTCTCTGGGGGCTCACTGAGGAGTGGGGCTCCGAGTTCTCGGCTCCTCCGGGGCGGAGATTGGGAGGCCGCCATTTTCACTCTCTGCCTCCAAACCTGTACGGAAAGCTCGCAGGGAACAAAAGCCCCGGAGAGCAAACCCGAGCAGATTACTTAGCCGGGAGGGGGCAAGGGCGGGGCAATTCCGCCTCCGGCAAAGACATTTGGAAACCACGGCAACAGGCCCCTCCCCAGAAGATCAGTGAGAACAGCCAGCCAAGACCAAGTTTACCGATCAATGAGAACGGCAGAACTCCAGCGCTAGGGGAATACTGCACATAGAATTCATGGCTTTTTTACCATGATTCTTTAGTCTTTCAAAGTTAATTTTTTTTAACTGTCTTTTTTTCTTTTTTTTCCTTTTGAATTTTTCTTTTTCCCTTTTTCAACCAACATCTTATCAATCCCTTTTTTAAAAAAAAATTTTTTTTATTTTTCATTTTTAGAGTCATATTCTATCCCTTCATAGTAGTTACCCGTATTTTTGGCTTATATATATAAGTTGTTCTCTCTTTAAAATTTTGAGATAGTTTCTTCTAACAGATTAAAATATACCCTAAATCTCTAGTATATGGTGTTTTCTATTCCCCTGCCTGATCACATCCTCTCCCTTTTTTTTCTTTTTTCTTTTTTTAAATCCTCTTCTTTCTTTTTTCAAACAGCTTCTTATCAATTCCTTTTATAAAATTTTTTATAATTTCCATCTTTACAGTCATATTCCATCCCTTCATCATATCAACCCTTATTTTTGTACATATATAAGTTTTTCTTTCTTTAAAATTTTGGGAAGCACTTTCTTCTAAAAGACCAAAATACACCCCAAATCTAGTGTGTGGCACTGATCTATATACCAGCCTGATCATAGTTGATCACACTCTGTTTTTTTTTTTGTTGTTGTTGTTTTGTTTTGTTTGTTTTTGTTTTTATCTTTATCTCTTTCTCTTTCTTTTTTTTCTTTTTCTTTTTTCTCTCTTTCCCTTTCTTTTCCCACTGCTTCAGGTCTTTTCTGATTTGTTTAGAGTATATTTTCTGGGGACATTGTTACTCTGCTAGCATTTTGTTCTCTCATTAATCTATTCTCCTCTGCACAAAATGACAAGACGGAAAAAATCACCTCAACAAAAAGAACAAGAGGTAGTACCGACTGCCAGGGACCTACTCAATACGGACATTAGTACGATGTCAGATCTAGAGTTCAGAATCATCACTTTAAAGATTCTAGCTGGGCTTGAAAAAAATATGGAAGTTATTAAAGAAACCCTTTCTGGAGAAGTAAAAGAACTAAAATCCAACCAAGTAGAAATCAAAAAGGCTATTAATGAGGTGCAATAAAAAATGGGGGCGCTAACTGCTAGAATAAATGAGGCAGAAGAGAGAATCAGTGAGATAGAAGACCAAATGATGGAAAATAAAGAAGCTGAGAAAAAGAGAGATAAACAACTAATGGATCATGAGGGCAGAATTCGAGAGATAAGCGATACCAGAAGACGAAACAACATTAAAATAATTGGGATCCCAGAAGAAGAAGAAAGAGAGAGAGGGGCAGAAGGTATAATGGAGCAAATTATAGCAGAGAACTTCCCTAATTTGGGGAAGGAAACAGACATGAAAATCCAGGAAGCACAGAGAACCCCTCTCAAAATCCATAAAAATAGGTCAACACCCCAACGTCTAAGAGTAAAACTTACGAATCTCATAGACAAAGAGAAAATCCTGAAAGCAGCTCGGGAGAAGAGATATGTAACCTACAAGGGTAGAAACATTAGATTGGCAACAGACCTATCCACAGAGACCTGGCAGGCCAGAAAGGACTGGCAGGATCTATTCAGAGCACTAAATGAGAAAAATATGCAGCCAAGAATACTCTATCCAGCTAGGCTGTCATTGAAAATTGAAGGAGAGATAAAAAGCTTCCAGGACAAACAAAAACTAAAGGAATTTGCAAACACAAAATCAGCCCTACAGGAAATCTTGAAAGGGGACCTCTAAGCAAAGAGAGAGCCTAAAAGCAACATAGACCAGAAAGGAACACAGACAATATACAGTAACAGTCACCTTACAGGCAATACAATGGCACTAAATTCCTATCTTTCTTTTTTTTTTTTTTAAAGATTTTATTTATTCATTTATTTGAGAGAGTGAGAGAGAGAGAGAGAGAGCACACGAGAGGGGGGAGAGTCAGAGGGAGAAGCAGACTCCCTGCCAAGCAGGGAGCCCGACGCGGGAGTTGATCCTGGGACTCCAGGATCACGACCTGAGCTGAAGGCAGTCACTTAACTGACTGAGCCACCCAGGCGCCCCTAAATTCCTATCTTTTAATAGTTACCCTGAATGTAAATGGACTAAATGCCCCAATGAAAAGACACAGGCTATCAGACTGGATTAAAAAACAAGACCCATCAATATGCTGTCTGCAAGAGACTCATTTTAGAACCAAAGACACCCCCAGATTGAAAGTGAGGGGGTGGAAAACCATTTACCATGCTAATGGACACCAAAAGAAAGCTGGGGTGGCAATCCTTATATCAGACAAATTAGATTTTAAACCAAAGACTGTAATAAGAGATGAGGAAGGACATTATATCCTACTTAAAGGATCTATCCAACAAGAAGATCTAACAACTGTAAATATATATGCCCCTAACATGGGAGCAGCCAATTATATAAGGCAATTAATAACAAAAGCAAAGAAACACATCGACAACAATACAATAATAGTGGGGGACTTTAACACCCCCGTCACTGAAATGGACAGATCATCTAAGCAAAAGATCAACAAGGAAATAAAGACTTTAAATGACACACTGGACCAAATGGACTTCACAGACATATTCAGAACATTCCACCCCAAAGCAACGGAATACACGTTCTTCTCTAGTGCCCATGGAACATTCTCCAGAATAGATCACATCCTAGGTCATAAATCAGGTCTCAACTGGTACCAAAAGACTGGGATCCTTCCCTGCCTATTTTCAGACCACAATGCTTTGAAACTAGAACTCAATCACAAGAGGAAAGTCAGAAGAACTCAAATACATGGAGGCTAAAGAGCATCCTACTGAAGAATGAATGGGTCAACCAGGAAATTAAAGAAGAATTAAAAAAATACATGGAAACCAATGAAAATGAAAACACAGCTATTCAAAATCTTTGGGATGCAGCAAAGGCAGTCCTGAGAGGAAAGTATATAGCAATACAAGCCTTTCTCAAGAAAAAAGAAAGGTCTCGAGTACACAACCTAACCCTACACCTAAAGGAGCTGGAGAAAGAACAGCAAATAAAGCCTAAACCCAGCAGGAGAAGAGAAATAATAAAGATCAGAGCAGAAATCAATGAAATAGAAACTAAAAGAACAGTAGAACAGATCAACGAATCTAGGAGCTGGTTCTTTGAAAGAATTAACAAGATGGATAAACCCCTGGCCAGACTTATCAAAAAGAGAAGAGAAATGACCCAAATCAACAAAATCATGAATGAAAGAGGAGAGATCGCAACCAACACCAAAGAAATACAAACAATTATAAGAACATATTATGAGCAACTCTATGCCAGCAAATTAGATAACCTGGAAGAAATGGATGCATTCCTAGAGATGTATCAACTACCAAAACTGAACCAGGAAGAAATAGAAAACCTGAACAGACCTATAACCACTAAGGAAATTGAAGCAGTCATCAAAAATCTCCCAACAAACAAAAGCCCAGGGCCAGATGGCTTCCCAGGGGAATTCTACCAAACATTTCAAGAAGAATTAATACCTATTCCTCTGAAACTGTTCCAAAAAATAGAAATGGAAGGAAAACTTCCAAACTCGTTTTAGGAGGCCAGCATTACCTTGATCCCAAAACCAGACAAAGACCCCATCAAAAAGGAGAATTACAGACCAATATCCGTGATGAACATGGATGCAAAAATTCTCACCAAAATACTAGCCAATAGGATCCAACAGTACATTAAAAGGATTATTCACCACGACCAAGTGGGATTTATCCCTGGGCTGCAAGGTTGGTTCAACATCCACAAATCAATCAATGTGATACAATACGTTAACAAAAGAAAGAACAAGAATCATATGATCCTCTCAATAGATGCAGAAAAAGCTTTTGACAAAGTACAGCATCCTTTCTTGATCAAAACTCTTCAGAGTATAGGGATAGAGGGTACATACCTCAATATCATAAAAGCCATCTATGAAAAACCTACAGCGAATATCATTCTCAATGGGGAAAAACTGAGAGCTTTCCCCCTAAGGTCAGGAACAGGGCAGGGATGTCCACTATCACCACTGCTATTCAACATAGTATTGGAAGTCCTAGCCACAGCAATCAGACAACAAAAGGGAATAAAAGGCATCCAAATTGGCAAAGAAGTCAAACTCTCACTCTTTGCAGATGATATGATACTTTATGTGGCAAACCCCAAAGACTCCACCCCAAAACTGCTAGAACTCATACAGGAATTCAGTAAAGTGGCAGGATATAAAATCAATGCACAGAAGTCAGTGGCATTCCTATACACCAACAACAAGACAAAAGAAAGAGAAATTAAGGAGTCAATCCCATTTACAATCGCACTCAAAACCATAAGATACCTAGGAATAAATCTAACCAAAGAGGCAAAGGATCTGTACTCAGAAAACTATAAAATACTCATGAAAGAAATTGAGGAAGACACAAAGAAATGGAAAAACGTTCCATGCTCATGGATTGGAAGAACAAATATTGTGAAGATGTCAATGCTACCTAGAGCAATCTACACATTCAATGCAATCCCCATCAAAATACCATCCACTTTTTTCAAAGAAATGGAACAAATAATCCTAAAATTTGTATGGAACCCGAAAAGACCCCGAATAGCCAGAGGAATGTTGAAAAAGAAAAGCAAAGCCGGCGGCATCACACTTCCGGACTTCCAGCTCTATTACAAAGCTGTAATCATCAAGACAGCATGGTACTGGCACAAAAACAGGCACATAGATCAATGGAACAGAATAGAGAGCCCAGAAATGGACCCTCAACTCTATGGTCAACTCATCTTTGACAAAACAGGAAAGAATGTCCAATGGAAAAAAGACAGTCTCTTCAACAAATGGTGTTGGGAAAATTGGATAGCCACATGCAGAAGAATGAAACTGGACCATTTGCTTACACCACACACAAAAATAGACTCCAAATGTTTGAAAGACCTCAATGTGAGACAGGAGTCCATCAAAATCCTAAAGGAGAACACAGGCAGCAACCTCTTTGACTTCAGCCGAAGCAACTTCTTCCTAGAAACATTGCCAAAGGCAAGGGAAGCAAGGGCAAAAATGAACTATTGGGACTTCATCAAGATAAGAAGCTTTTGCAAAGCAAAGGAAACAGTCAACAAAACCAAAAGACAACCGACAGAATGGGAGAAGATATTTGCAAATGACATATTAGATAAAGGGCTAGTATCCAAAATCTATAAAGAACTCATCAAACTCAACACCCAAAGAACAAAGAATCCAATCAAGAAATGGGCAGAAGACATGAACAGACATTTTCCCAAAGAAGACATCCAAATGGCCAACAGACACATGAAAAAGTGTTCAATATTGCTTGGCATCAGGGAAATCCAAATCAAAACCTCAATGAGATACCACCTCACACCAGTCAGAATGGTTAAAATTAACAAGTCAGGAAACGACAGATGTTGGCGGGGATGCGGAGAAAGGGGAACCCTCCTACACTGTTGGTGGGAATGCAAGCTGGTGCAGCCACTCTGGAAAACAGTATGGAGGTTCCTCAAAAAGTTGAAAATAGAGCTACCATATGATCCAGCAATTGCACTACTGGGTATTTACCCCAAAGATACAAAAGTAGGGATCCGGAAGGGTACGTGCACCCCGATGTTTATAGCAGCAATGTCCACAATAGCCAAACTGTGGAAAGAGCCAAGATGTCCATCGACAGATGAATGGATAAAGAAGAGGTGGTATATATATACAATGGAATATTATGCATCCATCAAAAGGAATGAGATCTTGCCATTTGCAATGACGTGGATAGAACTGAAATAAGTCAATCAGAGAACTGAAATAAGTCAATCAGAGAAAGACATGTATCATATGACCTCACTGATATGAGGAATTCTTAATTGCAGGAAACAGACTGAGGGTTGCTGGAGTTGGGGGTGGGGTGGGAGGGATGGGGTGACTGGGTGATAGACACTGGGGAGGGTATGTGCTCTGGTAAGCGCTGTGAATTGTGCAAGACTGTTGACTCTCAGATCTGTACCTCTGAAACCAATAATGCAATATAAGTTAAGAAAAAAAAAAGAAGAAGAAGAAGAAGGTAGCAGGAGGGGAAGAATGAAGCGGGGAAAATCGGAAGAGAGATGAACCATGAGAGACGATGGACTCTGAAAACAAACTGAGGGTTCTAGAGGGGATGGGGGTGGGAGGATGGGTTAGCCTGGTGGTGGGTATTGAGGAGGGCACATTCTGCATGGAGCACTGGGTGTTATGCACAAACAATGAATCATGGAACACTACATCTAAAACTAATGATGTAATGTATGTGGATTAACATAAGAATAAAAAAAAAGGAAAGAGAAAAAAAAAAGAAATACATTCCTTCTGTACCCAATTTATTGAGAGTTTTCATCATAAAAGATGTTGAATTTTGTGAAATGCTTCTTCTACATCTATTGAAATGATCAGATGATTTTTATCCTTTATTAATGTAATGTGTCACATTTATTGTTTTGCACATGTTGAACCATCCTTGCATCCTAGAAATGAATCCCACTTGATCATGGTGTATAGTCCTTTTAGTGTATTGTTGAATTTGGTTTGCTTGTATCTTGTTAACAGCTTTTGCATCTTTATTCATCTGGAATATTCGCCCGCAGTTTTCTTTTGTTATAATATCCTTGTCTGGCTTTGGTATCAGGGTAATGCTGGCCTCGTAAAATGAGACCAAGAGTGTTCCCTCCTCTTCAGTTTTTTTATAAGAGTGTGAGAAGGATTGGCAGTGATTCTTGTTTAAGTATTTGGTAGAATTCACCAGCAAAGCCATCTCATCTTGGCTTTCCTGAGTTGGGATGTTTTTAATTACTGATTCAGTTTCCTTACTCATTGTTGGTCTGTTCAGATTTTCTACATCTTTATGATTCAGTTTTGGTAGGTTGTATGTTTCTAGGAATTTATCCATTTGTTCTAAGTTGTCCACTTTTTTGGTTTAATGGTTCATGGTAGTCTTTTAGGATTCTTGGTATTTCTATGGCATCAGTTATAATGTCTCCTTTTTCATTTATAATTTTAGTGATCTGGGTTCTATATTTTTTTCTTGGTTATTCTAGGCAAAGATTTGTAGATTTTGTTTATCTTTTCAAAGAACCAACTCCTGGTTTTGTTAAATTTTTCTATTGTTTTCCTATTCCCTGTTTTATCTATTTCTGCTTTAATCTTTATTATTTACTTCCTCCTGCTAACTTTGGCTTAGTTTCTTCTTTTTATGGCTTTTTATAGCTATAAAATTTCCTCTTAGAAATGTGTTGGCTGCATTCCATAAATTCAGGTCTGTGTGTTTCCATTTCTTATTGCCTTAAGATATTTTTTGATTTCCTCTTTGATCCATTGGTTGTCCAGGAGCATGTTGCTTAATTTTTACAGATTTGTGAATTTACCACTTCTCTTCCTATTATTGAGTTCTACTTTTAGACCTGTTTGTTTAGAAGAGATACTTAATATGATTTCTATCTTCTCTAATTGTTGAGGGGGGGGCCCTTTATGGGGGGCCCTTTATGGGGGGCCTAATACATGATATATTCTTGAAAGTGTTCCATATGCATTTGAGAAGAATATGTATTCTGCTGCTGTTGGATGGAATGCTCTGTGTATGTCTTTGAGGTCTGTTTGGTCTGTAGTATTGTCTAAATCTTTTCTGTATGTCCCTCTGATTGTCTGTATGATCTATTCATTGTTCAAAGTGAGTTTAAAATTCCTGACTATTACTGTATTGCTGTTTTCTTTTCCTTTTTGTTCTGTTAGTATTTGCTTTATATATTTAGGTGGTGCAAAGTTGGGTGCCTAAATATTTATAAAAGTTAGGTCTTCTTAATGAATTGACTCTTTTGTCATTATATAATGATCTTCTTTTTCTCCTGTGACCATTTTTGGCTTTAAGTCTCATTTGTCTGGTGTGAGTATAGCTACCCCTGGTTTTTTATGGCTACCATTTGCTTGGAATATCTTTTCCACCTTTTCACTATCAGCCTATGTGTGTCCTTAAAGCTAACATGAGTCTCTTATAAGAAGCATATTGTTTGATATTGTTCATGTATTCATTAGGCCATTATGCCTTTTGATTAACCCATTTACATTTAAAGTAATTATTGATAAGTAAGGACTTATTATTGGCATTTTGTTAATTGTTTTCTGACAGTTTTATAGATCTTCCATTTCTTGCTTTCTCTCTTCCTTTGTAATTTGATGACTTTTTATGGCCGTATGCTTTGACTCCGTTCTCATAATCTTTTGTGTATATATTTTTGTGGTTACTGTGAGGCTTATACAAAACATTACAGTTACAATATCCTATTCTAAGATGATAACTTAACTTCAATAGCATATAGAAACTTTATACTTTTCTCTCTCTTTCACATTTTAGATTATGATGTTACAATTTACATCTTTTTTATATTGTGTATCTAATAACAAATTATTGTAGTTAGTTATTTCTAATATTTTTATTTTCAACTTCTATTTTTAATTTTTATTTTTAAAGATTTTATTTATTTATTTGAGAAAGAGTAAGAGCAAGAGAGATCACAGAGGGAGAGGGAGAGGGAGAAGCAGACTCCCCGCTGAGCAGAGAGCCCAATGCGGGGCTTGATCCCAGGACCCTGAGACCATAACTTGAGCCAAAGGCATACGCTTAACTGACTGAGCCACCCAGGCACCCCTATTTTCAACTTTTAAGCTAGAGTTGTATGTGATTTATGCACCACCATTACAATATTAGAGCATCAGATTTTGACTATATATTTACCTTTACTGGTGAGTTTTACACACTCATATGTTTTCATGATGTTAATTAAATCCTTTCATTTCAACTTGAAGAATATCTTTAGCATTTCTTGTAAGGCAGGTCTGGTGATGAATTTCTTCAGCTTTTGTTTGTTTGGGGAAGTGTTTATCTTGTCCTCATTTCTGAAGAACAGCTTTACCAGATATAGCATCATTGGTTGACAGTTTTTCTTTCAATACTTTGAATATAACATCATTCTGTTTTGGCCAGCAAAATTTCTGCTGAGAAATCTGCTTGAGAGTCTAATGGGGGCTCCCTTATATGTGATGAGTTCCATTTCTCTTTCTGCTTTCAAAATTCTCTTTTTGTCTCTAACTTTGGCAGTTCAATTATAATGTGTATTGGTGTAACTTTTTGAGTTCAACCTATTTGGGGTCTTTTGGGCCTCATGGATCTGGATGTCCCTTTCTTTCTCAAATTTGGGAAGTTTTTAGCCATTATTGCTTTATATATATTTTTTGTCCCTTTCTTTTTCTCTTTGCCTTCTGGGAGTCCCATATGAATATATATATTCATATGGAACTACCTATTATTATATATAAATTATTGTATATATATAATATTCAGGCAGGGAATTTTGGGCAGGCTTCCTGATTGGGTGGGGCTACTGGATATGCTCTGTGGTCATGTGGGGCCACTAGCTGGGGTCTCCAATAATCTCTGGTTTGGGGGGGGGTCACAGGTTGTGTTCCTGGCAGGGTGGTGCCACTGGTTGGATATTACTAGTGGGCAGGGATACAGGTTGGGCTCCACCATAATTCCTGGTTGGTTGGAATTCAGCCTGTGCTCCCCAACCAGATGGTGCTGCTGGTTGGATTCTGCATCCGGGTGAGGTCTTGGTCAGGGCCTTATGGTCAGGTGGGGCTGCAAGCTGTGGCTGTGCCCTGAAGTTGGATGGGGCTGGAGGGTGGGCTTGGTGATTGGGTTGGCTGACTATTACTCTGCTGTTGGGTGAGGTTACTGGATAGGCCCTCTGGTTGGGTGGAACCTCTATCTGTACCCTGTACTTGGATGAGGCCAAAGACTGTGCTTTATGGTTGAGTGAGTCACTGTCCAGGCTCCTTGGTCTGGCGTGGCTATAGGCTGTGTTCTGCAGTTGGGTAGGGTCACTGGCTGGGCTCCTTACCTGGGCAAGGTCACATGCTGTGTTCAATAATCAGGCAGAGCTGTAGATGGGGCTCCACTGCTGGGCAGGGCTATTGGCTGGGCAGTAAGGTAGGCTGGGCTCTGAGGCTGCTCAGGGTCACTGTTCAAGTCCCTGGTTATATAGGGCCAGGGGTTATACTCAACAGTTGGGCAGAGATGCTGGCTTAGCTCCTTTCCTGAGTGGAATTATAGGATGGGCTCTGTGGCTGCCCAGCTTTTTATTTGGGTGGGACTAGAAGCTTTTTTCAGCAGTTGGGCAGGACTGTGAATTTGCTTCCCTGTCCATGTGCACCATAGAGACTCCATGGCCAGTATGGTCCATCAGCTGGGGACCCAAATCAAGCAGAATTGCCTATCAAGCTCTCTGGGCAGATATGGCCACCAGATCAACTCTGCAGATACACAAAGCTGCTGGCTTGGATCTCTGCTTGGGTGCCACTGCAAGCAGAAATGTCGTCCATCAAGATCTGAGCCTTGGGTGCTATAAATTCCACTCCCTTTTTCATCTCTATTTGATCTCCAATGGTCAAGCTTCAAAGATTTCTCTGGTGAACCCGGTCAAGTGAGACCTGAGTGAGCCTTCCAGGAAGTGTCCTATAATGCTGAAGAAGCAGGATGTCCACTTGGATGTCCACTTGGGGTTCTCTTTTTCCTACTGGAGAAATCATAGGGTGGGATGGAGGGGTCTTCTTGGTGTGGCAGCCTGGGTGAGAGGCTATGTGGTCAAAGTAAACCAATCCTCTTACCCTTCTAATGTGGTCCTTCTCAGTCTCAGTGGCCCATGGGGTGCTTCAACCTCACCCCCAGATTCTGGGATTTTCACCATGGTGCCTTGTCTATTGATGGTTACTAGTTCATATTCTTGTAAGGGGGACTGAAATTGGAAACAATCTATGTCATCATCTTGATGATGTCACTCTTGAGACATTTAAACAAAGGAAATATGGTATGGGAGCCACATCTCTGTATTCTGCAGTGTTGTGAATAAGAGATGTGTCTCCCTCCCTTTTGGCTGAATCTAATCTTTAGTTTAAACAACTTTGGTTCTCCACATTCTCCTGAGATCTCAGGGAGGCCAAGTGTACTAAGAGTAGGTTTTGAGTAACACCATTTACTCACATGCTCCTTCTACATGTCTACAGAATACATCTCAACATGCACACATGTAAATAGATGCACAAATACACTCATATTCATGGCTAGTTTCAGGGAAATCTTCTGAGTTAGAAAATTGGAGCATTTGCCTATCTATTGTGTTACCCTGTTAGGACTCAGGAGAATGAATGGTGACAGGAGAGTTTGAAATGTTAGAATGCTAATATCTGGGGATTATAAGGCTTCTGAATAAAGTCCTTCTGAACCTTTCCCCTCTGCAGTAAACTAGATATTTTCAACTCCCATGTGCTTTTGTCCTAGATGCTCAGGGAGAGTTAATTTCTCCAAGGATAATGAGAGAAAACACACAGAGTGAGCAAAAAGATTTACCTAATTTGTTTTTAAACAATTGATTAGAATTGTAGGCTCCAAGGACAGGCTAGAGATAGTTAGCAAAGGACTGAAGGAATAGTCTCTGAGAAAGGAAGAGAATGATAATATCTCCATTTATATAAAAATGGAGGAAATGCTCAGCTCTAAGTTTAAGAGGTTGTAAGCATGCTTTCTATGTGGTCATTAGAAAGTCCAGTGGGTCACTTCTTTATCAAATTAGGGTTGTGGACTGCTCACATCAGGAATCATCAAACCAGAATTATGTACACTCTCAGGAGAGGCGTGGCTAATATGACAATGACCAAGTTTGGGATGCATGAAGAGAATATACTAAAATACTACTGCTGATGAGGGCAAGAGAGATGGTTGAAAGACTTCATGGAAACTGAGTTAACATGAATTTTGGAATCACAATTTGGGTTCAAATTGTGGCTCAACCGCTTACCAGCTGGATAAGGTACATTACTTCTTTGAGTCTCAGTTTCTTCATCTATAAAATAGGGAAAATGGTGTTCCCTTATTGGAGTTGTTATGAAGTTTAGAAATAACATATATAAAGTATGTATCTCAGTGCTGAACACATAGTAGATGATTGAAAAATAGAAACGATTGTGAAGATGATGGGGTGTATCTATTCCTGTATTGACTCTTGGCTGGGAATGAATGGTATCCAATGTGAGCTGGCAGAGATGACTTCAGAAGAGAATTCATTTCTTCCTGGAGAGAAAGGAGACTGAGATGAGGTCACGTACATTTTCCATGAAATAGTTTCATGTTAGAGGCTAGGATATGAAATCTTTCTTTTCATTGCAGAATATAAATATGCTCGCTGAAGGATAGAAAGTAGGTGGACAAAATCAAATAGCTTCAAGCTAGCATAAAAGAAAGATGAGTACAAAACCAGATAAAAAAAGGACACTATGTCATACCAAGTGAATCCATGCAGCATCTCATCCACCATTTTTCTGATTACATTTCAGTTTATTGGAGCCTAGAATATCAGTGAACGAGATGACAAGCTTTAAGGATGGGAAGAAGGGGGCTGCCTCCCTCGTCTTGTCTTGCTATGATGGCCGAGGGCACTAGCCAACCCTTTTAAAAATGAAAAGAACGGCTGGGGTCTGTATTCTTCAGCCTCCTTCAGAGCTGCTCCCTATCTCCCGTACCTCTTTTCCTCTTCTCGTCTTGCTTTAGGGTGATCACTTGCTGTCTGCCCTTGCTGGCCCTCCCAAGCTGGTGCCAGTCTGTCATCTTCTCTGAGCAGAGTCTGCTCTACTCCCTGTGTTACAGTTTCCTGTTCCCTGACATGCCCCTGGACAGGTTGTGTCCTGATGTGTGACCACTCTAGGGCAGCCCTATTAGAGGGCTTCCCTTCTTTAGGCTCTGATCTGGAAGGTGGCCTCTGCACTCTGAACAGAGGAGGGTTCCAGTAACAATGAGACTAAAAAGAGGAAGGAAGAGAGATGAAGTTTGGGTCACTAAGTTCAGGCTGATAATATATAAGCTTGTGGTTTATATGAATTATTTAAATGAAATAAGGACATCATCTAGATTGATGGTTCTCAAACTCTTGTCCGAGGACAACTGGCAGGTCCCCAGATCCTTCAAGAGGATCCTTGAGGATCAAAACTATTTTCATAATACTAAGATGGTAGTAGCACTTTTATTCATGAATATATGGTGGAGTTTTCCAGAATCTCCGTGACACATGATGACATCATCTTTCTGTGTGCTGGGTACTTTGTGTTTTAAAAATTTCTCAGTTTGAATTTCTACTTTGGCAAATGTTGACAAATATACCTTAGATAAGCAAAAGCTCTTCAGAGATTCCCAGTAAATTTTGAGAGTAAAGTACTGAGAGCAAAATGTTTGAGAACCACTGTTCTGAATTATGGTTGTACATTCAACTAAGGTGAATGTGGGCGTGGTCAGGAGAAAAATTCACATGGATAGGGATTATAGGATAATGAATATTCTCTAGGCTTTATCAGTACAAGGACTTGAGCAGAAAAGACATAAATCATTGCATTAATTAATTACATTTGCTCATTCCTTTGTGTATTCCATGAAGCATTTTAGTGTTTCAGAGGATCTGGTATCCAGCTGCATTCAGACCCTGGTTCAGTCACTTTTTAACTCTGGGACCTTGGCAAGTTAAGGAATCTGCCTGTGACTCAGTTTCTTCATTTGTAAATGAGGATCAAAATCTTTTCTTCACGGGATTATTATGATGGCTTAGAAGAGATGATGCAGGTCAATTGTTTAGGCAATGCCTCTGTGCTGGTTATTCTTCATTTGTCCCTCTTTGCCTCCACTCTCTCCCCTGCCATACATTCTGGACCTTTTTCTGCTTCACTCTGCATCCTGGGGAGGTGAGGGCAGGGCTAACCTCTACAGACTCCATCATTCAGATTTCTTTGCCTTCTGACTTCTCATTGAGTTTGGTCAGTGGGAGACATCAGCAGGAGATGAGAAGTGGGAGGAGTGAGAGGTAGGGGTATTTCTTCCCCTGCTTCTTTCCTGCTTTGGTGGAGTTTTGCACTGATGGGTCTTCTTCAGCTGCATCTGCAGCTATAGATTCTCTGGCTGGTCCTTTTCCATGGTTCAAGGTCTTGCTGCCTCCTCACCTTCCCCTCAGTCTAGGCTGCTGCTATCCTCGGGCATCTCACCATCCTTTCTGGTTCCTTCACCTTATATATGCAATTGATTCTTTAAGTTCTTTGAAGATTCCAGTGAGCTCTCCGTGTTCCTTGCTGGGATCCTGGCTAACACCCTGGCAAGTAGCAAGTTCTGGGAACACTTGGATTCTTATATTTGTTGCTGCTAGTGTTGATGGCTGGCTGCTACTACTGCTTGCAAGATTCTCCCCTGTGCTCCTACCCAAGATAGACACGGACGGAACAGTTTTTGCTTGCAAGGAGCCAGTCTAGGTAAAGGGATTGGACATTTAGTGACCAAAGAGTTAACCGGAAGCCTGAAGCATATATGCTAAGTGCCAGCATGGCTAGGGCCCAAAATAAGTTCTCCTGGAGCTTAGAGGAGGAAGAACTGGCTCTTGAGAAGTGGGTCACTTTTCAATAGGGCAAGAAAAGAGCAAGTGCCTTGGTGGGATAAGCGCGACCCAGCTTCTCTGGGCAGGGCGGGGACGTCTGACTGATGTGAACAGAGCCTGCTGTGGAGGTGGAGTTATCTGGCAGGAGTCTGATCACTTAGGGCTGTGCATGGCATCTGAGGGACTGGGCCTTCATGCCATTGGTGTTACTGAAGCTTTGTAGGCACTGGTGGAAGTGGTGGTGGTGGTGGTGGTGGTGGTGGATGAAATGTACCTGTGGTCCACATGTGGGCTAGAGCGGGGAGAATCTGGAACAGGTAAAAAGGAAGACTGGGAGGCCCAGACTGGGAAATGCTAGGAAGGGGAGAAGAGAGCTGGGCAGGAGAGAGTTTTTGAGCCTGGAAACTCCCCTCCAGGCCAGGAGATCTGCTAAGTTCTGAGTCTGAGATGTCCCCATCAGAGGGTCAGTAGACACTTGTCAGGACCCTGGGGGGTAGCCTGTTATTTCTGCCGCTCATGTCCTGGGGGAACTTGGGTGAGCTACTTTTCCTCTCTGGGCATCTGCGTCTTTCGGTATAAGGTGTGACACGTGGTCCTCATGATCCTCTTGCTCTGACACTTAGACTCTACACTGAAAACACAGCATTGACTTTCACTTCCTCTGATAGTACTTCAACTCCAGGAGAGGTTTTATTTTCAAAGAAGAGAATGATAAGAGGAAGGACTAATAATACTGAGCTCCTGCTGCTTTCTAGATTCTGTGCTATACAATGTCCATATATTACCTTATTGAATTATCTTAGCAAACTTCCCTCAGTTAGCACTGAAAACCTGACTCACTGTGGTTAAAAGCAACAGTGTGTATTTTTTTCATAAAATAAGACACCTGGAGCCAGCTTCTTGCTGGCCTTGATTCAGTGGCTCTGATATGTCAGGACACACAGATAAGTGCTTGTCTTGGCCTTTCCCTCATGGTCACAGTAGGGCTACTGTTGCTCCAGCCATCACCTTTGTGAAGGTAGCATATGGGGGAAAATGCAGTGCCAGGTGTATCTGTCAGTCCTTTTATATCAATAAAGGAAAGTGTTGCTAGTCTCCCTCATTTACAGAAGAGGATACTGAGGCCTAGAGAGGTTGAGTTCCTTTCTGACACTATCACCATGGCTCTTCCCAGCCCCCTCTCCTTTCATATCTTAGACCAGCAAAACCTGCTTGGTGCTCTTGCAGATGCCTTACTCCACCAAGAGGCATCTGTCTTCTAGTGGAATCCAATATCAAGGAAAGTTAATGGCTGGCAGGAATCCATATCAGGGGATGGCCTCTTGGTTTCTTTAAAATGTTGTGAAGCTGAGCGTGTGCATGGAAACTAGGCCTCCCTGCTTCTTGCGGGCGGCCTTCATCCCCTATAGTTTTGCTGCATTCGGTTTGGTGACATCCCACTCCTCCTTGTTGGCCTATTCCATCCCAACCCCATTCCCCTTCTCCGAGTCTCCTTCACAGGCTCCCTGATTTCCAAGGGATGTTCCCATGCAGGCTAAAGCATGCTGCTTGCTGAGCCAGCTCTGCCCCTCCATCCTTGACCTTGAGCAGTGCCCCGCTCAGCACCTGGGCATGCACTGTCCACAGTCCTGGACTGTGAGGGTCAGCAAATGGCACTAGGGCACAGGGCGAACATGTTTTGTTTTGATTTTTTTCCTCCGCTGGAAAATGCCAGATAATTATTTTTTTTTGCAGATTTAATTTAAATGGAAGCAGAGGCCTTGAAAGAAGTGGCAAATTAGAGCTAAGTGTGGAGAATTGGAAACATGAAGACCAAACTTTCTGCTCTTTTGCATTTCTCTACTGTGGGGCAAGGGGTAGGCCAAGGGCAAGTCAGAGGTGTCAGCCTAGGGTGATATCCTCATTCCCCTGCTACCAATAGTTTGTTCCAGGACTCTTCGATTTCAAATGTGGAAAGGCATTCTACTCATAAACAGGCCACCTGGGGATGGGTTGCAATGGGTGTACAGTGATATGCGGAGGGGTCAAGGGCATGTCCCTGGATGTATTTTCTTGGTCCCCAGATTTCCAGCTGATAGAGGGGCTGTTTCCTGAGTTTCAAATGAAATCTAAGCACATAACTGCCCAGCTTAAAGCTCGTTCTGGCCCCTGTACACCTTCAGAGCCCACCCCTGCCTCCTTCCCACTATTGGGCTCTTGCAGAGGTGGGCACTGCAGGCTCCTTATACATCACATGCTGATTCTCGAGGCCTTTGTCAAGTTCCTTATACATCTGGCTAATACCCACCTGTCAGGGCCCAGGAAGTTGCCCTTGTCACACCTCTTTAAAGCATTCCTTTGCAATATGGAAATTAGCCCTTTGTCTTTCCTCTCTTCATGGATCTGTGAAATCTGCGAGAACATGGTCTTTGCCTCATCCCTTCTGGATCCCCAGGCCTGGCACAGAGCCTGGCCTGGAACAACATGCAGCAACCCAGCACTGAATGGATAGCATGACTGTGTCATCCACTGTTGGAGGAAGACTAGCCAAGGTTCCTTTCAACACAGTTGAACCCTCGGGAGCTCCGGGGGCTGCTGTGGGTCTCCAGCCTCCTGCCTGATCATCTCTTAAAACAGAACTGGTGTTTGAACCGGTGCAGCATGTACACCCCTCTGTATTCCTTTCTGGTGGTTCCTCCCGTTTAATATTTGCACCTAGATGCACCCATTCTTGCTAGAGGCATTTAATGGCCCACTTGACATGTTCCATTTTTTGGATGGTTGTTCCTATTAAATTGTTGTAATGAAATCAATGAACATTACTTGTTTTTTTTCTTCTTCTTCCTCAAAATCTGTTTCTAAATGGACTGTGTATCAAGCTTGCAACAACAGTAGATGTTCTCTGCATAGCTGAGCTGGTGGTTTGAAGAGATAGTAGCCAAGTGGGTATTAGAGCCGGGCCTCTGGAAGGCTTCCTCCAGCTCTTTTCACTTGGACACAAGGAGGTGAAGCCAGAGGAGGGAAGTCACTGCTGGGTTTACATTGTTAGAGGCAGAGTTGGCATTGCAACCTAGGAATCCTTATTGTTTGCAAGTTTATTTATCAATGAGATTGTCACCGAAGACTTTCTAATCTGCTGGACTATAAGAATAAGACTAAAAAGTGTTAGCTCATATTTTCAGCACCTGAGACAGTGACAATATTTAATATTTTTATTGGTCGGTTTTTCCATGTGTGTATATTTTATACTTGTTTTAATAAATATGCAAATACAAACAAATACTCAGTATGAAGAAAAAACTGACAAATCACTCATGGCTCAAGTCCCCTGAGTTAAGTAGTGTTAGCAATTTGGCATGTAGTCTTCCAAAATGCTTTTCTCTCTCTAAATAAATAAAAAATGAGATCACCCTATTTGTCTTGTTTGGCAACTTGCTTTTTGTCACTTATTAATATACCACGGACATCTTTTAGGACCGAGAAGTACCCACAGCCTCATTTTTAATGACTGAATAACAGCTCATTGTATAGATTGTATAGATTGTACTGCACTTTGCTTATCAAAATTGTTATTAGAGGGACACCTGGGTGGCTCAGTCAGTTAAGCGTCTGCCTTCGGCTCAGGTCATGATCCCAGGGTCCTGGGATCGAGCCCTGCGTCGGACTCCCTTCTCAGCGGAGAGCCTGCTTCTCCTTCTCCCTCTGTGTGCTCTCTCTCTCAAATAAATAAATAAAATTAAAAAAATTGTTATTAGACATGTAAGCTGTTCCCAGTTTTTGCTATTACATGTTGCACTTTGCTAAATAACGATTATGGAAGAGTACACTTTTGCACTCTATTATTTTGTTAGAAGAAATTTGCATGAGGGTAATTTATAGGTCACTGTGCTTGCACATCTTAGAGATATTTGACGCTATTTCTTACAGTAGCGCAGGAGAAAGCTCATTTCCTCATGCCCTTATTTTGCCCCATTCAACCTTTCCTCTTATTTTATCAGTTCTGGTCATTTTGTGTCTTTGAAAATCAACCATTTCTCTGAGATTTAAAAATTCATTATCATGGAGTTGTGCAGAGTTTTCTTTTATAATAAACAAACACCTCACGCCTGTGGTTGTAAGCCCTTTCCCATGTTACTATTTTGGTAAGAAGAACAGATTCTCTGGGCTTATTTCAAAATGACTCCTTCTCCCTCCCTGTGTTGCAAGGAGATTTTTCTCTAGTCTTCACTGTGAGAACCCGGGAGCGCTGGAGGGAAAGCTCACAAAAGTGGGAAGATGTCCTCCTAAGACTAGACCCCTCTGGAGTTGTAGACTCTCAAACGTGTCCACACTGAGCCTCTAGCATTTTGTCAGTTACTGTCTGTTCTCCTGCCCGGCGCTGGCTCCCATGGAGGTTTCTGCTCCTGGGCATCTGCTCTGGTGACTTGTGACTCCCGGTTTGCACCTATCTTGGGGTCACAGCTTGTCCAGTGATGCCGATTCCCTGATGGAGTTAAGAATTGTTGGTTTGCAATTTGTTCAGCCCTGTTTGTGCTGTGAGGATGGGACCAGCAAATTCCAAGCTCCTTACCTGTGGACTGGGAACCAGAAGTCTTCCATTCTTAACATTTTGGATTTGTGTTTTTTCTATTTTTTATTGATTAGCATTGTGAGATGTTTGTCTTTATTATCAGTGTTTTCACAAAACAAGTTCTTTTTATTGATTCTCCTTTTTAGGCTTTGAATGAATTACTTTCAGTTTTTACATTTAATAATTCCTTCCTCTTTCTTTAGGGATTATTTGGATGCTGTTCTTCTAGCTTTTTGGGTTGGCTTATCTTTATTCTACTATATCTTAATTTTACTTTGATTAGTTTGTTCTGCTAAGTTCCTTAGGGAAATGGATTATCTGTATGTTACTAGGTCCCAAGCTTCTTTAGGACAAGAATCATGCGTGTTTTCTTCACCATTGTACCTGAGTTCAGAGCACAGTATGAAGCACAAAGAAAGTACATAAACCACAAAGGTTGAATAAATGACTGAATGCTAGACTTAGGGTGTCTGTCTTCCTTATTCCATATATATTCCCTATTGGAACTTATTTGCCTGTTTCTTCAACATCCTAATTTTTCTGCACAAAAAAAGTGTTGCTTCTTTGATCCAATCACAATTTTATTTCTTGCCTTGTAAAATGTAATCTGGTTATCATATTCTTATCAGGTTTTTAAGAATGTTATTATGGATTCATTCCCATTCACTGGATGTATCATATTTTACAGAACTATTAACCTATTGATGTAAATTTGAGATATTGCCAATTATTTTTGCTATTAAAAGAAATTATGTGAATATTTTAATGCCTGGCATTTTAAAAGTATTGTAGAAACTTTCTTTACAATAAAAACACTGTAGTTGAGTCTATGGGTCAAAGGCATGAATATTTAATTTTTATATTTTGACAAATGGCTTTCCAAAAGGATAGTACAAAATTCGGCAGCTGCAGAAATGCATGAAGGTAATTGCCTCCCTGAAGTTTTGCTAATTTGGGGTGCCATCCGTCCCCGTCTTCCATCTCTGGCCCCATGTTCCTGGTGCTGTACTGTAATTCCTTTCTCTGTCTCTTTAGATCTTTAGAAACTTTTCCCAGTTTCTCAAACACAAAGAAGCTGAGAGAGGGGAAAGTTCATGAATTAAGATGATACACTTAATCATTTACTTCACTTATTCTTTATTTAAAAGAATTAAGATCGATTAAGTCTTTTTAAAGTGAAAGAAGTACAAAGGAGAAAATAAGCCCCAAATGGCTCATTTATTATTGAATACATTTCGCAGGTTGAGAAAGTCAAACGGTGTAGGGTGGGAGATAATGGAAAGTGAAAGCCTCATTTCCTCATTTTCTGTTTCTCTCCCTGGAGGTAACTGCTTCTAAATGTGTCTTTGATTCTTTCCAGAAAGAATTTATACACACTTACCAGCAGATTTATTATATTTTATAGAACATAAGATGCTTAGCGGCCATTTTTTGGTGTTACCTTAAAGTGTCAGTGGTCATTCTTCACCCCAACCTTGCAGCTGTCACCTGGCTGGTGGTGATGGTGACAGGTTCCAGATTCTAAGAGGCAGCCTTTTTAAAAAACAGAAATGTTACATATGCATCTCAGAGTCAGTGAAACAAGGTGTGTCTATTTCCGTATTTTTTATCTGCATAAAAGGCTCATATCATTCAGACTATTCTGTGTCTTGCAGGGAAGTTAAAAACATGACATCAGGTTACACAACTAGTAATAAGAGGAAGAGCCAGGTTTTGAAGCAGGTACAACTGCTACGGAAGTACGTATCTTTTCCCGCAGTTTTATTGAGAAACAATCGACATACATCACTGTATAAGTTTAAGGCATCCAGCATGATGGTGTGATTTACATATATTGCGAAATAATTACTACAATGGGTTCAGCTAACATCCATCTTGTCATATAGATACAATAAAAAGAAAAGAAAAAAAAGGAGAAAAATGTTTCCTTATGATAAGAACTCTTAGGACTTACCTTCTTACCAAATTCCCTGTATATCATAGAGCACTGTACCTATAGTCACCATCATGTGCATTCTACCCCTAGGACTTATTTATTTTATAATTGGAAGTTTGTACCCTTTTTTTTTTAAAGATTTTATTTATTTATTTGAGAGAGAGAGAGAGAATGAGAGAGAGAGCAAGCACATGAGAGGGAGAGGATCAGAGGGGGATGCAGACTCCCTGCAGAGCAGGGAGCCCGATGCGGGACTCGATCCAGGGACTCCAGGATCATGACCTGAGCCAAAGGCAGTCGCTTAACCAACTGAGCCATCCAGATGCCCTGGAAGTTTGTACCTTTAACCGCTTTCCTCCAATTCTGTCTCCCCTGCACCCCATCTCTGGTAACCACAAATCTGATCTCTCTTTTTATAAGTTGGGTTTTTTTTTTTTAATTCCACACATAACATGTAAGTGAGATCATACAGTATTTGCCTTTTCATGTCTGACTTCTTTCACTTAGCATAATGCCTTCAAGGTCAATTCATGTTGTCACAAGTACAGGATTGGAAGCACATATTTTTAACCACTGTGATATCTGCCTCCAGGATGGCACACTTGGGGCCAACAGATGGAAGTCCCAGGGAATCAGAGCCAGATTTTACATAAGAGACAACTCCAGTGGTGGGCCTTGTTCAAGGAGTTGGCTGCTTTGTGAAGGAGTGAGCTGGAGGTGTCATGTTTTGGCTAAATGAAGTTCAATCCTAGGTGGTGTGGGAATATTTTATTCGAGATGATGAACTTGCAAGTTATCGGGAGCTTTCCCCGGGCAAGCCCAGAGGTAGGTTAAGCAGTTGGCAGTCGAGTGTGCTTTGGGTGGAAGGCGTGAATCATGGTTATCATGTCAACTTTGCTCCTGACCAGCAATGGAATGAGCCAATCATTCCTTTGTGCCTCAGTTTCCTCATCTGTGAAACGGAAGAAGCTGGACTTAATGAATATGAATGCACCTTCTTTCTCAATGATTCCGAGACAGTTATTTTGAACCTATAGATTTGTTGGGTAGGAAGAAAAATCTTATTAGATACTGATGTTCAGGGATGAAGTCTTTGAGCTTGGGCTAGGTAGCACTGGACATGCTTCCTATTTAAAACTGTCAAAAGGGGGGTTGCTTGGGTGGCTTAATCTGTTAGGTGTCTGCCTCTTGATTTCGGCTCAGGTCATGATCTCAGGGTCGTGGGATCAAGCCCCATGTTGGGCTCCACACTGGGTGTGGAGCCTGCTTGGGATTCTCTCTCTCTCTCTCTCACTCTGCCCCACACTCCGCCTCGCTTATGTGTACATGAACTCTCTCTCTCTAAAAAAACCCCACCCCCACCCCCAAAACTCTCAAAAGGAAATATGCAGCCATTTTGCCTCACCTTTTCAAGACTTCGGGGTAGGCTGACAGCAACCAGCAAGGAGGTCACTGTAGCAGTTGCTGTGTGGGAGCTGCTGGGGAGCCTGCAGGCCGTGGCAAGAGTTTAGATACTATTCTACTGGAGCTGGAGGGCCAGTGGCTTTTGAATAGAGGAGGGACATGATCTGGTTTAGATTTTCAGGGCTCAGTCTCACTGCTATGGGGGTAGTGATTGTAGAGGACAAGAGCGGGAGTGAGGAGACCAGTGGGAAAGTCTGTGGAGTCAGGTGAGAGGTGGAGCTGGATGAGGATGGTGGTAGGGAAGGAGACTAGATGTATTCTGAGCCCACAGGATCTGCTGGGGGATTGGATGTGGGATGAGGGAGTGGAAGATGAGTCAAGGGTGCCTCTGAGATTTTCAGCCAGAGTAACTGCGTGACTGGGAGGAGAAGGAAACACAGCTAGGAGCAGAGGGAGTGTGGTGAGGGTGGGCTGGGGGCTGGAGCTGTGTCCTGGAAATGCCCTGTATGTAGATGGTACTCAAAGCCCTGGTCTGGCTGAGTTCATCAAGGAAATGGATTAGCAGGGGCGGGGCGTGGGGGGGGGGGGCGGGCAGAGCAGGGGCCACGCATGCAGCGGGGCTTGGGAATGACAGTTTTTCTTTTTCTTTTTTCTCTTGTTTTTATGAGGGAAATAACTCGCCTGGCATTCCTTCTTGATTGGGGCTAACTTGTCACATGGTAAAGCCACTCTCCCCTTCAAAGAGGGTAAGGTGCCTTTATCTCTGCAGACCAGATCGGGTAGTTCAAAGAGCTGTGTGTGACTCACGTGTTTATCAGCAGCTTTTCTCACGTAAAACCCCTCCTGCCTGTCTTTTCATCCTTTCTTTTCCCCTTTTGCCTTTTTAACCTGTGTTGGCAAAATATACAGGAAGGCCCGAATCAAAGCACATAATATTTTTATTCTCCCAGTAAGAACACCCGTCCTATAGATCTGCTTTTGGAGGAGGGTGAAGAAGAAAACGTCAGCATGCTCCCTGGCCTCTACCTAAACCACACCATCGTTATCTCTGCCGCCCAAGAGGAAAGGCAGCACATCAATCCCTCAGAAGGCTCTGAGTGCTGGGGGCTGGTTTTGGACCGGCTGTTTTTCTAACAGTGGAGGTGGGAGATTTGAGGACCTCCTCACCAAGAGCTTGGTTATGGAACCAGGTGTTCACAGAGTGCTTCTAGTAATTCCAAGGGCAGCAACAAGGGTCCTAAATGCATGATGTGCCCACTATGTACTACATGCTCCTATGTGGGTCCCAGAGAGGTAGGGGCAGGGTGAAGTGTTCTCATGGCAGTGGGTCATGAACAGATTTTTGTTCCCTTGAGGAAATGGCTCCAGAGACTCACTGAGTGCTTCTCTGGAGACATCAGCTTTCTTTTTTTATTTAAATTCAATTAGCCAACATATAGTACATCATTAGTTTCAGGTGTAGAATTCAATAATTTATCAGTTGTGTATAACACCCAGTGCTCATCCCATCAAGTGCCCTCCTTAATGCCCATCACCCGGTTATCCCATCCCCCCACCTCTCTCCCCTCCAGCAACCCTCAGTTTGTTTCCTAGAGTTAAGAGCCTCTCAAGGTATTTCTCCCTCTCTGGACATCCGCTCTATCTTGGGAACACTAAATAACAAGACAATGTCCACAGGACCTCTAGTGGTTACAAGTAGCCCATGCCTCAAAGCCCCCTAACCCCGCTGGTGGACGTCTCAGGGGGGACAGAGACAGAGATGCAAAGAGTTCTCTTGAGATGCCTTCAGTATTATTTCCACCTTGTTTTATTTCCTCGAGAGAATGTCATTTTGTCTTGACTGCAGGTAAGGTGGATGGCAAATCAAAGAAAGATTCTTAAGGTTCTAGGAAGGTGAGCTAGGGTTTATCTGTAAAATATGCTAGTTCGTCTTTCTCTCACCCAGTTTCCCCATAATGATTTTTCAGTGCTTTTTCCATCCAGTGGATGCTCTCTCCAAAAGCGCTCACTTAAATCTACGTCTCCAGAGGATAGTCTTTCTTGCTTTAAAATTGCACTGTCCAATATGGTAGCCATTAGCTAGCTACTCACTTGAAGTGCGGCTGGTCACAACTGAAATGTTTTGTTAAGTGTAAGATACACACCAGATTTCAAAGGCTTAGTATGGTTAAAAAAAAAAAAAACAAAGTAAAATATCTCAGTCATAATTTTTTATATTGACCACATGTTAAAATGATAATATTTGGGATATATTAGGTTAAATAAAATGTGTTTTTTTAATAATTTTTTATTATGTTAGTCACCATACAGCACATCATTTGTTTTTGAGGTAGTGTTCCATGATTCATTGTTTGCGTATAACACCCAGTGCTCCCTTCCGCTCCCCATGCTGTGCTTTCTCTGAGAGAGAAATAGACCAAAGTACCAAAATTGAATATTTTGAATATTTGAATATTCTATTTCTAAATAGAAAAAGTACCAAAGACAGATACTTAATCAAATGAACCACCTAGGCATCCCTAAAGAAAATGTATTCTTAAAATTAATTTTACCTGTGTCTTTTTACTCTTCTGTAATGTGACTCCTGGAAAATTTAAAATTACGTGGCTTGCATTACATTTCTTATTGGATAAGGCTGCTTGAAAGAGCAAAAGATGCTGCCCCTACGAACCCACAGATGACTTGTACTAAGGAGTGATGTTTCTCAAGTGAAAATGTGACCCATGAGGGGTGCCTGGGTGGCTCAGTTGTTAAGCGTCTGCCTTCGGCTCAGGTCATGATCCTGGGGTCCTGGGATCGAGCCCCGCATTGGGCTCCCTGCTCCGCGGGAGGCCTGCTTCTCCCTCTCCCACTCCCCCTGCTTGTGTTCCCTCTCTCGCTGTGTCTCTCTCTGTCAAATAAATAAAACCTTTAAAAAACAAAACAAAAAAAAATGTGACCCATGGAAAAGCTCAGTCTCCGTAGCATGACTTCCAAGGCCGATTGTGATCTGGCATTTCCTGCCTTCCAGTTGTTGTAGACTCAATGTTTGTGATTCCCTAAAATTCATGGGTGGGAGCCTAATCCTTAGTGTGATGGTATTTGGAGGGGGGAGTTGTGGGAGGTAGTTAGGTTTAGATGAAGTCATGAGAGTGGGGCCCTCATCATGGGATTAGTGTCCTTGTAAAAGAGACCCCATAGAGCTACTTTGCTCCTCTGTCATGCGAGAACATAGTGAAAAGACAGCCATCAATGAAACAGGAAGCTTCCACAAGACACACAATCTGCTAGTCATGACTTCCCAGCCTCCAGAACTGTGAGAAATACATTTCTATTGCTTATAAGCCACCTGGTCTCTGGTATTTTTGTTTAGCGCAAGTGGACTAAGAAATCAGCCTTGTTTTCTGCACTGTCTTCCTCAAACCCCAGCCCTGAAGAACTACCTTGTGAGTCCTTAACTGCCATGCAGGGTCACAAGTCTATGCCTTGCCACCTCCTGTTGCTTCTTGCCCTGTTGCAGTGGACATGAGGGTGTACATATCTCTCCGAGATCCTGATTTCAATTCTTTTGGATACATATCCAAAAGTAGGATTGCTGGATCATATGGTAATTGTATTTTTAACTTTTTGAGGAACCTCCATACTGTTTTCCATAGTAGATGTACTGATTTACATTCCCACCAACAGTGCACAAAGGTCCTGATTTTTCTACATCTTCACTGATGACACTTGTTATCTTATGTTTTTCTTGACAATAGCCAACCTAATAGGTGTGAGGCGATATCTTATTGTGCTTTGATTTTGCATTTCCCTGATGATGATTTCCCTAATGACCTTTGGCTTTCTGTGAGGATGATATTGAGCATCTTTCATACACCTATTGGCCATTTGTATGTCTTTGGAGGAATGAACTTTTGATTTGGTGATGTGTGCTTCCTTTTCTTTGGCTTACTCTTTTCTTTTTACCTACATCCAGAGCTTAGAAGAAGTGAGAGTTTTGCTGTCCCTGCCCTCTTCCCTGCCAAGGTACCCTGGTCTCCTAGGCAGTGGACTAGATTTTTGGACTTCCAGGCACATGTGGGGCAAATAGGCAGTGTATACTAGAGTTTATTGTCTTGGCAACTCAAGGGCCAGGTTATTTTGCCTCCTAACTATAGCTGAATTCTAAAGACTTAGAGTTGTCTGAAGTTTGAGGCATTACTGTATATAATTGTGGCTAGTTCTGGGAATGCAAATATATGCACAGTTGGTGGAACAATATATTTGATGTTTCAAAGGTGGGTGCACATGTGGGTTTATGTGTGTATATCATTGTTGCTGTTCTTATTTTTTAATAACTAACGATTCCAAGGAATAAACAGTTATTATATGCCTTGGTTGTCAGCATGGAATTTGGAAAGGAATAGATTCTGCAACTTGTGTTGAAACCTTTGGACTAAAATGTCCAGGAAAGCCATAGTAATGAAGATGGATCCAAGTTCCACAATGGTGGAGGGGCACCAGGGATGGGGTTCCTTAGCTTTAAGGATAAATTTAAGCCCTGTGGCCAAGCCTACTTGCCCAGCCCAGATCTTGCAGTGGGGGATCAGTATAGGAAAGTCAAGTCAGTATAGGAGTCACGGCACTCCAGTTGTCTCTCTGGGAAATTTCAGGATCTCCCTGCTTCTATTTTGACCTGGTCTTTTTCCTCCATGTCCCATTATGGGCTGGCCTGTCTTCTGTTTCTGGCTTTTCTTATGATTTTTGTCCTGATCTTGCCCATGGACGGGATGAGGGAAATCAGGAGCCTTAGCTGAACCTTTGGCTTTCTGTAACTTGTGTCCTACCTGGATAGCAGGGGAAACTAGAGGGGAGGGAAAGAGATGCCCTGTGGAGGCCATAGAAAGGGAAGCTGGGAATATCTGAACTCTTGTTTAGTTCACTTCTCCATTTTGCCCTGTGCACAGGTAAAAATCATACCATCTAGCATAATTCCTTTGCCAGGTGGAACAAGGATAAATGGATTTAACTTCTATTTTTGGATGTTGCTCTGTCTTTGTAGTCCTTTTATCTGAATCCCTTGATCATCTAGAATAGCTTGGCAGTGCTGCATTTCAGAGCAAAGTGAGGAACAGATAAATAATTTATCAATAATAAGATTCTAGTCTGAAGAAAATAAGAAGCTGTTTTTCAGTTCTAAGTTGAGAGGGGGACTGCAGACAAATATTAACATTAGCTGATGCAAATAGGAGTATTTGTTTTCATCCCAAGCTTTCTCCTTGAGCCACTGTCAGTAATGGATAAAAGGGACCACAGAGCCGACCAGCTCAGGAGTGATGAGGCTCTCTTGAGTTGCTGCAAAGCCCAAAAAGCATATGCATAACCATTTAATTTTTGCTTTCCCTTTTCTGGGAAGAGAAAGAGAAAGGGGGCAAGTCAAAGTCTCTTCAAAATCCGATTTGGCTTTTTTCAACGGGATCATCTATCTTCTCTATCTGGTTTTGCCTGTTAAACACTAATGATGCACATTCTAAGGCATGATCTGTGAGTGCAATTTATTTCTGAATGCAGCCTTTCTTCTTAAGAGTATTTGCTATAATGGATATACTGGAATAATATCAGGGATTAAATAAAAAAGGCACTTCAGAGAAAACACCTACACCGGTGGAACAATTTTTACTTGTCTCCTCACACCCAAATTCAACAGATATCTTCTAGGGGATTTCAGCTTCCAGAAATAAAAGGAACCAATGGGCTAGTAACTGCCCGGTTAGTAGTAGCTACTGTTTATTGGATGTACCAGACACTAGGCATGTTATACTGATGATCATACTTAATCTTCAAAACATCACTGCTGACTGGCTATTATCATACCCATTGTAAGGATGGTGGGCTCAGGCCCGAAGACCTCTGAGCTCATTTCTTCTTCAAAAGACTTAGCTAAGAAATGCCAATGTTAATGGTTGTTTTTCTTCCTTTCCTATAAGGCTTGATATCCCTCCTTATAGTCCAATGACCACCACCTTCTATCAGTGGTGTCTCCATGACAACTGATCAATTGATAATGATTTCCTTTTTTCTCAGCCTAGGATTTCCCTGCAAGGCAGCTCACCAGCAGATAGACCAGACTACTGGGTAGGGGAAGGGACATTTCACAAAGGGTATTCAGGTCAATAAAAGATGAGGATGCACCTTTGCTGAGGAATGCTGGGTGCTTTCTTGCAGCCTTCCCTGACACCATCCACTCATCACACACTGATTCATTTGGCATTTGTACATGATGTTTGTACCATCCATTTATTACCATGGAATCATTTTCTATCTGTTTTGGGCTTACGCTATTCCACTCAGCTGCGATGTTGTTTTTTTTTGCTTCTTGTGCATTTCTTGGGGTGCTTAGCTCTTGGTGGGAACACAGTGGCAATTCTTTGTTCAAAATATTTTTGGGCTTGTCTTATGTGTGAGCCATGGTGGCAGATGATGAGGATAAAGGGGTGAATTAAGATATGCTCTTGTCCAGGGTGCCTAGGTGGCTCAGTTGGTTAAGCGGTTGCCTTCGGCTTGGGTCATGATCTCAGGGTCCTGGGATCAAGCCCTGCATCCTGTTCCCTGATCAGTGGGGAGCCTGCCTCTCCCTCTGCCACTCCCCCTGCTTGTGCTCTCTGTCAAATAAAAAAAAAAGATATACTCTCGTCCTCAAAGACTTCACACTCAGATGCAGAAGATAAATCTCTAAGTAGATATTTATAAAATAATATGGCGATTGTAGGGCTAGAGACAGAAATTCAGAGGTTAAAAAGGGAGCTAAACTTAGTTTACTGGTCAGGGAAGACTTCCTGGTAGAAGAGATGTTTGGTTTGAATCTCAATTCAGGATAGGAAGGACTAGCCAGATAAAGGAAGTGAGAGTGGAAGGGATGGCAAACCATAGTCTGGTATATTTGGAGATCTGCAGGCTTGGTGTAGCTAAAGTATAAATTGAGAGGTAGGGAGTGTCAGGAGATGAGACCCAGTGAATGAAATACCACTGCAAAGAGCTTGGACTTTGGTTGTGGGGAGCCCTTGAAGTTCTTTTAGGCTGTGGACTTAAATGTTCATATGTGCATTTAGATACAACTCCAGTGGGTGAAGATAGGTAATTTTTTCCTCTTCCTTGTTTTCCTTTTGTAAACATTTTACAAAACATCAAGGAGAAGTGGAGTGTCAGCTGCACCGTTGTACCCCTTATCCTATTGCAGGACTCCTTGTGCATGTCTTCCATGGGCTAATGCCAGGTAAGCTGTCCCAGCCACCCTTCCTCTGGCATTGGCCTTGGGGATTTGTGACTTCTTTACTCTTGTTCACATTTCTTTTTGTGATATAAAAAAAAGAACTGATCCCCTACAGTCACAAAGATCAAGGGTCATATTCCAGCTGTGACTTTAACTAACTGTTTGATCTTGGGCAAGACATACCAACCTCTCTTAGCCTCAATTTATTCCTCTGTAATGTGGGATAATAATGTCCAACCTCCAGGGCTATGGTGAAGAATGTTCCCGGCAGAGTACCTGGTACATAGTAGATGCTCAGTGAGTGTTGATTCTCTCCCTCCATAAATATCAAATACCTCATTGATCTCTGAACTAAAGCATTCTTATTTCCTTCCAATTTCAAGTAGGGTGGGGCAGGGAGTAGCCCCTGAGAGTGTTGCAGTTAAATTAATGCTAGCTCCTAGTATGCGTCAGGCATTGTTCCAGGAGCTTTAGGCACTCTAAAGTAAGTTTGATTCATGTATTTATTCTGAATGCAGGTGCACAGTTTTACAAACGAAGGAACTGGATCCACAGAGGTTGGATGCCTTGCCTATGATCATGTGGATGGAAACGTTAAAATCTGGGATCTTATTAAAGCTGTCTTTTTCATTATGCCAAACTTTTTACTAAATACCGGGCATTTTGCGGGACACTGGGGAATTGAAGAGTTGAATAATAGTGTTTCTCCCTGAGAAACTCATGGATTAATGGGAGGAGAGGGACAGATATTTGTAGGGACCTTAGAAAACAGCGTGGAGGGCGCCTGGGTGGCTCAGATGGTTAAGTGTCTGCCTTCGGCTCAGGTCATGATCCCACGGTCCTGGGATCGAGTCCCGCATCAGGCTCCCTGCTCAGTGCAGAGGCTGCTTCTCCCTCTCCCTCTGCCATTTCCTCTGCTTGTGCTCTCTGGCTCTATCTCTCTGTCAAATAAATAAATAAAATCTTAAAACAAAACAAAACAAAACAACATGGAAGTGCAGAGAGAGGTGAGCTTAGGATGCTATCAGAGCCAAGTGAAGAGGTGCCACCAAGGGCTGGGGGGACCCTCAGTGGGCCTTTTTTTTCCTTGGAGTTCATCATCTGCTGGGGATTAGATGCTAATTATTGGATGGAACCTCAAAGCCAGTTCCATGGAAACGCTTCAGTGGCAGAAACATTGGCCACCTCTACAAAGACTTCCTCTCTGTGTCCTCCTGGTCTTTGGTAAAGTCATATTGGGAGTCACTTTGGAAGATTGGTGCCTCATTGAAAAAGACCAGTCTCTGCATGGGTTCCATCCATTTGTTTGGTCTCTATGATGAGTTTTCTTTTTAATGCGCAAAGGAGCCCATTTCCCTGCCACCTGTCAGTGTTTAGCTCGCCACTGGGGCTTGTTACTGCTGCCATCTGCTGCAAAGGAGAATTTTGCATGTTTTGAGTAGGGGCTCACAGAAGTCATTAGAGGAGAAGAGGCTGAGCTGAGAATCCAGGTGGAAGCATTTACTATCAGTACAATAACAACACTGTTTTCCTGCCTCCTTCCCTGATATCCAGCAAGATGACCACTCCCCACGCACCCCCCTCCCAGGCCCTTACAGCCATCCAGCCATATTCTCCATCCTCTTCTTCATGCCACCCCTACTGGGCATGAATCCTGTCTCATTTCATCACTCAATGTTATAGATGAGCAGATTTAGCCACTATTTAGCAACGATCAAGCAGCTTGACAACATGTTGTCAACTTTTATCTCATGTATTGACTAGGTAGTAAGTGGGGCAAATTGATGTTTAAGGAGACAACAGATCCTCTGAATTTTCCGCTGTGAAAAATGAACGGCTACAGAATTGAAGAAGACATGGTTCCTGCCTCAAGGAGCTTGCAAGTGGTTGTGTTACACGTGTTTGTGCATGTGTGTATGATGGAGTGAACAATTACAAGTGAGATGTGATGGATCCAATGATGGGCAGGAGTGTAGGGTACTGTAGTAGCCCAGAAGAGGGACATAAATGCCTTGCTATAAGCTTGGGGCCGGGGGGTGGGAAGGGTATTGGGAGGGGTGGGGAGGCATGAGATTTGCATTTAGGAAAAAAGTCACTCTGATTGCAGTGTGGAGGACTAGTTAGGGCAGTTCCAGTGTAGAAGGCTAGTGTAGTAGTCCAGGAGAGAGATGGATTAGGATGTTGATAGAGGTAGAAAAAAGTATGTTTCAAGGACTATAAAGAGATTAAAAGAGACTTGGTGAGACATTTACTATGATGGGTGAGTGAGAGGCAGGTGTCAGGATGACACCGATGATTCTGGCTTGAGCAACAGGATGGTTAATAGTGTTACTTACTGAGATAATGATTCTTGGAAGAGATTAGAATGGGGGGCTGGAGGGGAAGAGCAAAATTTGGTTTTAGATCCTTTGAGTATGAGATGCTTTGGGAATGCTCAAAGGGTGGTGTTAAATAAGAAGTTTTACATAAAGACCTGGAGCTGAGAAGAGGGTTCTGGACTGGTTCTATAAATGTGTAAGTCATCTTTGTTGTGGTGTAACTGAAGCTGAGGGCAGAGAAGACAGTGTTACTTAGGAAGAGAAGGAATGCTTGGAGTTAGATTTGGATGGATCCTACTCCTTATGGACAGGACAAGGGGGACAAACCTACAAAGAAGATGGAGATGATATGGCTAGAGAGGAAGAAATAGAGCCAGCATGTTGTTGGGTCATGAAAGCCCAAGGACAAGTATTTCAGAAAAGAGGAAGGGGCAATAGTGTTTAATTCTATTGAAAGGCCAATGAAGATGAGGCCTAGAAGGTGTCCACTGAACATGGCAGCATGGACTTCAGTGGGATATTAGCAAGTGCTATTTCAGTGGAATGATGCATTAGATCCAGATCAGAGTGGGTTGTGGGGTGTGTGAGAAGTGGAGAAATGGCAGCGATGAGTGAAGACAACTCTTCTTTCAAGTTTGACAGTAAAGGGAGGAGGAAGATGGGCAACAGGACTCTAGTGCTGACGGTGGGCAAATGCTTAAGAACAGAGAAGAACCAATCAGAAAGAGGTTGTGAATATGGGATGGAAAAGGATAAATAATAGTAAAAGAGTCAGAAGGTGGTAGGTGGCAGTGGGATGCAAAGATCAAATGGGGGGATAGTTGTGTCAACTCCTCTCCTGTTGTCAGAGTGAAGGAGGATGGGATGGGTGCCCTTGCAGGCGTGTCTGTGTGTCTGGTTGTGGGGGTTTCCTATCTGATAGCATCTGTTTTCTCTTTAAAGTAGGAGGCAAGATCATCTGATGAGGAAGAAGAATGTTGGTGTGTAGCAGGGGCAGAAGCTTGAGAAGGGTAGATAAAGTTCGTAAAAAATTACTATGCAAAGTGACAGAGGAGATGATGTGGTAGGTTTGTTTGGCAGAGTTGTGGGTTCATTTGAGGTTGAGGGTGAAGAATGTGTAGTGAATCCGAGGGCCTGGTTGGCTTTTCCTGCTTGGACAATGTCTTGGAAATGGCACCCAGTTGGGTTTTCCCAGGCTTGTGTTTTATCTGGCTGGTGCAAACAAAAAGCAGCAGATAGGCCAGGGAGCTTATGATATGGGTAAAGATGTTACTAAAATCATGGGTCATAGGGACCAAGTTAAAATCAGTGAGTAAAGAGAGGAGAGGGCTGAGGACCTGGGAGAAACGAGAGGTCAAGAGTGGTCACAGTGAGAGTAGTTGAATAAGCAAGGTAGAATAAGCTGGAAGGGCTTGCATTAGTGATTCTAGGAGTAGAACACTTAATAGGTAATGCAAATTTGGAGTAAGAGGTGGAGGGAGAAGAAGACCACTGGCAATGAATAGGTCAGGAGACTAAATAAGAGGTCATCTATCTATTGGGTGATCCACGTGGGTGCTGCCATCACCCAGGATGATGGCAAAGCCCAGGGTGGAAAACCAAAATAACATAGATCAGCCTTCATTGAATGAATGCTAGTGATAGGCAGATTGGCAGATTAGAGCAGCTCAAAGGAAGAGGAGGATTAGATTCTATGGTATTTCACCCAGAAAAACTTGTAACAAATGGCTCTCAACCTTCTTTCAGAGAGCATCAGTAAATCATTATAGCTATTCTTAATGCATTTATTCACACATTTGTTTAACATCTATTGACTGTTGAATATTAACATTATTGAGCATTCTCTATTTGCCAGGCACATGGTTAGAAACTGGTGTGACAAATAAGTGAGACACATTTCCCAGGGACTACCTATTTAGTAGAAGACATAGTACAAAGACATGAACCTACAATGCAATGCATTGTGTTATTTCTGAAGTAGACGAACAATTTTCATGATGGCACAGAGGAGTGAGTAATTACTTCTTATTGGAGAAGGTGAACAAAGTGTCCCAGAAGAGATGCTTATTTAGGCTGGAAGTTGGAAAGTGAGTAATTTTACCATATGGTGAAGGGTGGTGGCGGAAAGAAGATTTTCGGCAGAAGAATGAGCAAGAGGAAAGGCTCAGAGGTGTGAGAGTATACTGGGAATATAACGTCTCTCATCAGCATCTTTTCCATTTTGCCTGGTGGGTGATGGTTTGCTGCTCTGAGAGTGAGCTTCTCAGAAGATAAAGTAAAAATAAAAAAGGAGTTCTCGGGTGCTGGGTCCAGGGAGATGGTAAGACAGGGCAGTGCTGCCTTGAAGGGTGAAAGATGAAAGAGGAATGTATAGTGTCATAACTCATACAGGATGACAGTGATGTGGTTACAGAAGAGGATGCCATATGCAACTCTACATCCAGGGCTGTTTTTCATCCACTGGGGAATAAACTTTCCCGTTACCCTGGAAGTTGGCATAGGCTTAGCTCATAATTATACAAGGATACTCTAATGTTTGATGACAACTTTACCTTCGAGGCTTTAAAAAAAAAAACTGTATTTATTTACAGCAAAGGCCACACATGAAGTCTTAATTGTCCACCATTGAATTTGGCATCAAGTAGAATGTCTGGCATGCTCTGCTTGCCATGCATGTTATTTTCGTGACCTTTTGTTCCCAACAACTCTATTCTGTTGAAGCTATTGTGATTAATCTTAACCTTAATCAGAAGGAAGGTCAAGTAAATTTCACTGTTAGTATTGATCTGACTGAGTTCTGGTGCTAGACAGTAAGGTTTTTGAGAGCACGAATCATGTGTTATTGATCTCTTTACTTCTTATACTGAGCACTGTGCCAACATTGGGCTTGGTAGGGCAATCATGACACATGTACTGCCATGTGCATTCTGTGCCCACAGCAGGCATCACCAATCAATCATCGCACATTTCCTGTGGAGTCGGAATGGCCTCAGTGTTCTCAACAGAGTGATCTGGACAGTCACTACTAATTGATGGAGTTGACCCATGAGATGAATCAACTGCCAACTGAATGGGCTTCATAGGACTGCCATAGTACCAAAAACCAGGTGGCTTAAAACAACAGAAATGCATTCTCTCAGAGCTGTGGAGGCCAGAAGTCCAAGATTAAAGTACCTACGGGGGTAGTTCCTTTTGGAGGCTCTGAGTGAGCACCCATTCCATGTCTCTCCTAGTTCCTGGTGGCTGCTGGCAATCCATGGCTTTCCTTGTTTTCTAGCTATATAGTTCCAGTCTCTGCATCCATCTTCACATGGCCTACTCACCTGTGTTGCTGGGGTGTCAAATCTCCCTCCCTTTTCTCTTGTAAGAACACCACTCATTGGATTTAGGGCCCACCTTAAATCCAGGATGATCTTATCTGGAGAGTCTTAATTCTAGCCGCCAAAACTATTTCCAAAAAGATCAAATTCACAGGTACTGAGGGTTAGTACCTGCATCTATCTTTTGGGACCACCGTTCAACCCACTGAACCATCCTTGTAATTGGCATTAGTTCATGCCCAGGCACCTGGGTAAGAGGCACCTGCTTGTCTTTCTTGTTCCTGAGTGTCTGAGTCCTTTGGCAAGACCTTCCCAGTTTCAATCTCTGTAGTCCTAGGGTCTACCTTATGTCTTATTAGTCTTATCTCTTACCATAGGCCAAAGACCCATCCCTGAGCCATGAGCTCAAAGCCCTGTGTCATGCCACTATGCTGCTTTGGTGCTGACTGCTGGCTGTTGAAGGGTTTCTACTGTGAGACTTCCCGTGGCCTGTCATTACCTCTCTCCAAATGCATGCAGGCTTACAGGCACCCTGTTGGAGTTTCCAGCAGCTTATTCCCATACATCAGAGGTTCCCTCCACACTCCTTTTCCTCTCACCATCCAGAACCTGCTTGTTGGGTTCTAGGCTTATATCTCTCCTCCTGGATCTAGGTACCTGGCTTCTGTCTCTCTGACCAATCACTTCTTACTCATCCTTTTTTGGATGGCTTGGTTTTTGATTCTGGCCATGACATTCGCAGCCTCACAAGTCAACTCTGACTTAACCCTGGGCCCAGCCCTGGATCCTAGAATTTTTCTGACCTGGCTGTTATCATGGATGAACATCTGTGTATAGGCCTTTACTAGTGAGAAAGAACTCATCCCATACCTGCTGTATCTTCTGCACATGACTGATCCTATTTTTGTTGTAAGAGATGACTAGAGGGAAGATTATAATTGTGCATTTTATAAGGATGCCCCAAGGACAGTGACCTATCCACCAGAGGGGTCTCCTTAATGTAGACTCAAAGGAGAAATTTCTCTCAGATCATATTACTGGACAAAGCTGGGATTCACCTGTGAAAATGTTTGGCTGCATTACTTTAATTTTTCTAATGGATACATTTGGAATTGCAGCCCAGCTCAAATTAGCTGTTCCTCCTCACCTCTGGTGGGGGACCCCAACCTGCTACTTTGAATAATGTTATCCACTGCTATGGACTAAATTATGTTCCTCCCAAATTCCTGTTGAAGCCCTAACCCCACCCAGTGTGATGGTGTTTGGACATGGGGACTTTGAGAGGCAATTAGGTTCAGATGAGGTCATGATGTTGGGGACCTCATGATGGGATTAATCCTCTTCCAAGAAAGGAGAGGGAAGCAGGTGCACCAAGATAAATATTGTTGAAGGACAGGCAGCTGATACTTCCTGGGACCCAGAAAGAGTTTGTTGCTGGTACTGTCCTTCCTGGGACCTGGTAACTTACTCACTCTTGGGTTCTACAGATTCAATCTTAAGTTTTTTTTTTTTTTTTTTTAATTCTTATAAAGGTAGCTTGAAATCAGGGGTCCGGGAGAAGTCAAGACCATGGAGAGGTTGGTGGTTGACCTGGGGTTCCTTCAGCTGGACAGTCTGTCTTTTGCCCCAAAGGAAAATTATGTTGGCCTGACATGACTTGTTTTCAAAGCACATTGTTAACTTTTCCCCTAGTTTGCTCTTGCTTTGCCAGCAGTTGCTGATTGGTGAGTTATTTGTGGTTATTTTTCAGAACACACCATGAATAGTCTCAATTATGGCTCCAAACAATTGTGATTTCTGTTATTGAGGATTTATAGAAGCACTTACATTTCTAAACATCCTTTTATGACACTCTAGTTCTATTGTAACCTAGATAGGCTGCTCAGTACACATGGGCACTTCTTTGGGAAAACCTGATAGAAGAAAATCTGAATTTACAGAAGAGATAAATAAGAGGTTGGCTATTCACATGGTTTTATAGAGGATTCACAGATAGCAGGCTCCTCTAGTGCATTCGGTACATTCCCTATTCTCTTTACAGATCATGAACAATGTCTTACACATAAAAGGCTCTGAATGAAAATTTTGTTGATTGATTGATGAGCCACTTGGGAAGGAGAGAAATGTGAAGCTGGGGTTATAGTTTGGGCTGCCAATTGGAGATAAATTAGAAAGGAACAGAAAGCATCCTGAGCAGATAGCCAGAGTCAGTGGGGAAATGGGACTCAATTTTTAAAAATGTGATTCACATACAGTTTTTTGGAAGCTACTTTCTGCATCAAGCAAGATATACATGAATTTTTCACATCAGTGTGCCTGAAGGCCCAAGAGATTGGACCTTGCCCAGGATCACAGCACTAAGCAGTCAGAGGAAAAGGTAGGCACCCTGTGCCTGACCTGGCCCAGTGTTTTTGCAGAGAGGAGTTGCTTTTCATTTTCTAAGGCTCAGGTCACTCTGAGAAGGATTGCATTTTGCAAACCTGAGACCTTGACTAGCACAGGGAGCAGGGGCTACTTTGACTATCTTTTTGTCAAAGGCCTGCATTTGTAAGGACTCTTGGTTGCAAAGAGCAGAGCAAAGAGCCCTTGTCCACTGGAGCTGGTTTGAACAAGAAAGGGGAATTTATTATAAGGAAACAGAGCTGCTTTCTAGACTCCGAGGTCAGGAAAGTGGCTGGGCCTTGGACAGGGTTGACCTAGGAGGTGAAAGGGTGTGAGCAATGAAGGCAGCTCCTGTCTGCATGCTTGTTCCATCCTTTTCTGTCAGGGTCTGGCTTTATCTGCTCCTGCATGGGGGCACACTGTGGAGAAGGAGGTCATCGACAGCCCACAGACAACCTGCACAGTGTTGACTCCGACCTTTGGGGCAAGCCTGAGAAAGTGTGCCCTATAGCAACTGATGAGCTCTGAGAAATAAAGCTGAATCAAGAGCTACAGTAGATAATTTCGATTCTATAAGAATTCACCAAACACCCCTTGTGTATCTGTCCCTGTGATAGGTGCTAAGAGATAAAATAAATAAGAACATGCCCTAGCCTTGTCAGTTCATTGTCTAGCGGGCACAATGTTAGATAAGTAAAGAAATATATCATGGAAATTGCTGGGATGGAGATAGTCACAGATTTTGGGGGGATTCAAAGGAGGGGTGTGTGGCATTTCTGTGTGCATTTATTCATTCAATAAACATTCTTGGACCAGAAACTTCTCCAGGGCCCGGGAATACAACAAGTACCTGGTAGACAAAGCCACTGCCCTCAGGGGAGGAATGGGTCACAAATGTAAGCAAATACATCACCAACACAACTTTGCGGGTGATATAGTGTGAGGGGGAGGGAGAAAGAAAGACCACTGGAAATGAGTAGACCACGAAAGTGAGGAAAAGGCCATTGTGTGGGCATGCACGTGGGAGCTGACATAAACCAGGATGATGGTAGAGCCTGGGGTAGAAACAATAATATATGCCAGCCTTCAGTGAACAATGAAACATCAAGAGTGATAATGCTAAACAAGGAAACTTCAAAGAGTGACAGGGGCTAGGAAGGTAGAAACAAGGGGTGTGTCAGGGAGTCTAGGGCAGGGGCTATTTTAGTTAAAAGGTCCAGTAGGCCTCTGTGAGGAGGCGTCATGCCCTGTTGAAGAGACATTTCAGGCATGGAGAGTGGCAAGTGCAAAAGCCATGAGGAGAAATGAGCTGGATGTGTGCATGAGAACTAACAAGGGGTTAACATGGGTTGGGCATCAAGGTCAAAGAGGGGGGCAGGGGCCAGATCACAACTTTGTGATCCTTGTGGGCTGTGATGAGGACTTGGACTTTATTTTAAGCACCACTGGAAGCTAGTGAATGAAGGTTTTTGTCAGGGTTGGCTTTCTTAGTATGGGGAAGAGACCATTGTGATTGCTGGGTGGAGGAGGGGCAGCGAAGGGCATGGGAGGAAGTGGGGAGCACAGTGAGGAGGCTCCTGCCATGCCCAGTGGGGAGGAGAGGTCAGGTCATGGAGCCTGAGATTAGTGGTCATGGTAGAAGGGAAAAGAAGTTACAGGTATCCCCTGCTTGTGAAAAATTCATGTTATGCCACTTGCCTTGTACAGAAGACCTACCTGCCTTAATCCCTGTGTTCATTAACTGAAAGAAATCTGAGGAGGGATTTTGCTTTTATGAAAAAAAGGTAGAAAGTGAAAATAGCATTCAGCGTTTGTTTTGTAGGGAGCCACTATAGAGGCGGCGAGCACCCTGGGCAGCGAGAGTGGTGCCTCAAAGCCCCTTCCCTGGGAACGACACTCAGCATCTCAGCATCAAGCCGCCAGAGGTTAGAACTGTGTCTGAGCATTTGTGCTTTACCTCCATTTATTTTGTGCATCTGTTAGCAAGATGTGTCTTAAGGTATCAGTAAAGCCTAAGAGAGGTTATTTTTTGGGTTTGGGAATGCTAAAAATTTTGTTCATATAAATTAATAGTAATTGCTTTTTGCTTTACGCCATTTTGACTTACAAAAGTTGTCATGGGAATGCTCTACTTTGAGACAGTGGAGGAAGCCCATACCCAGACTGGGGACATATTTTGAAGGTAGACTCATGAGGACTTGCAAATAGGTTGGATGTAGGGAGTGAAAGAAAGAGAGGACTCAAGGACGAATTCTTAGGTTTGGTTTTTTTTTTTAAAGATTAATTTATTTATTTTGGAGAGAGAAAGAGCTCGAGCAGGGGGAAGGGCAGAGGGAGAGGGAGAAGGAGAGAGAATCTCAAGCAGACTCCCCGCTGAGTGCTGAGTCCGATGCTGGGCTCAATCCCAAGATCCTGAGATCATGACCTGAGCCAAAATCAAGAGTTGGAAGCTCAACTGACTAAGCCATCAGGTACCCCACTAATTCTCAGGTTTTTAATCAAGCAAGTGGGGAAATGGCGGTGCCATTTAGGGAGAAGCGGAAAAATAAGGGAGAAAAAAACATGTGTCGGAGGTCTGGTGAGGGGGGAAGCCAAGAGTTCTATCTCATCCTATCAAATGGGAGGTTTCTCTTGGATGTCCAAGTGGAGATGTGGGGGGGACAGAGGAAGGTAAGAGTCTGGTATTCTAAGCAGCACTGTCCAATGGAAATATAGCATGAACCACAAATGGGAGCCACATGGGTGGTTTTTTTAAAAAAGATATTTTTATTTGAATAGAGTTGACACACAATATTACATTTGCATGGATTGTTTTTAAATTCACTAGAAGCTTTAAAAAAAAAAGGAGGGGGGTGGCACCTGGGTGGCTCAGTCAGTTAAGCGTCAGCCTTCAGCTCAGGTCATGATCCTGGAGTCCTGGAATCGAGCCCTGAGTTGGGCTTCCTGCTCAGCGGGGAGTCTGTTTCTTCTTCTGCCCCTCACCTCACTCGTGCTTTTTCTCTCACTCTCTCTCTCAAATAAATAATTAAAATCTTTAAAAAAAAATAAATTCGCTAGAAGCCACATTAAAAAAGTAAAAAAGAAACGTGAAATTAATTTTGATATATTTTTTTAATCCAACATATCTCAAATATTGTAATCTCAGTGTGCGGTTAATAGAAAACAGTGAGGCATCTCATTATTAACTTGTTAAAATCTAGTGCATATCTCCCATCTCAGCTCCTCTTAATTCAACCTAGTCACATTTTAAGTGCTCAATGGCCCCACGTGGGTAGTGATTACTGGATTGGAAGGTGGACCTCTAGAGAAAGTTGAGGTTATAGACTTACATTTGGGGGTTATCATCATAGAGGGGGCATGGGATTACCTAGGAACACCTAGGGAGTGCAGATGGAGAAGGTGACTGAAAAGCCAGCCTGGGACACTCCAAAATTGACAGCTTGGATAGAGAAGGGACAGCAGGGGAGCCTGGGAAAGAATGAGAAGACATGGTAGAGAAGAATTTGGAGTGTGGAGAGTCTAAGAAGCCGAGACCAAGTGATTCCAGGATTCTAGAAGGCTCCATGGCCGAGTCCTAAAGTATGAGCCATGAAGAAGAGGGAAAGGGCCTTGTTGAATGTCAGGGACAGCAGGACCAAAGCAGTGGGATTGCTGGTGGGCACGTGAAAGGGACCAGGAGAGTGGATTTTTCTAGAGTGGCCGGGGAGGAGGGTGGAGGGACAAGAGTGCTGGAGCTGAGGGTCTTGTGTTTATGCCAAGGACTCAGAGCTTCATTGTTTGGGTCAATGGTTTAGGCCACATTTAAACCACACCAGGAGACACACACACACACACACACACACACACACACACACACACTTCCCCTGGTCACTCCGAGGTCAGGTATATTGGGCTGTCTGCTGGGGCTAGTCCTGCTTTCCCTCCTATTCAAGAATAAAGAATGAGAGTCACAGTCTCTTAGGATTAATTGTTTGACTTTATAAACAAAAATTGCATTTCTAAATTTTAGTTTCTATTAATAATGAATCACTCACAACACCCCTTGCAGGGGATTGCAACATACTGGTGCGTCCCCAGGCAGCAGCTGAGAACTTCTGCCCTGGGTCACGGGGAGCCTCTGGAGCGCTTTCCGCAGGAAAGAGGCAGCTCCGCATCTGCATTGGCGAGACACAGCCTGGCAGCACTCTGAAGGCTGAGTCTGCTCGTTGGTTGCGGACCCCTTGTCCTAGCCGCCTTCTCTGTCCCCTAAGTCCCTCTGCATGTTTTCATCTCTCAGTTTCACCTTCCATAATGAGCAGATCAAAAGCTGTACCCTGCTTGGTGGCTTGGGATCCCTGTGCAGTCTTCTTGGCGGACAAATTTTTAAACAACACCGAATATGCCAAACACAGGCATCACAGATCACACGCAGAGCCGCGGAAGGGTGTGAACTGAACGAGGCAGGCGGGCGCTCGGGAGCCCTCCGCTGCACTCATGCACGTCTGCCTAATCAGCCCCAAAGAAGAGACCCCACGGGCAGCCACCAGCACCAGCGCCCAGGTAAGATCAGGACTCTTTGGGGGTTCAGGGCCTGGGAGAGGTGCTGGGGAGGTGCCAGGAGAAAGCCGGACGTGGTTGTGGTTCGCAGACGTGGTCTTCTCGGCATAGGTCCCGATGGCACCGCTGCTCCCGGATCCGTGGGCTGTATGATTCTCGGGCAAAACCTGAGATGTTGAGGCCAAGGTCCTGGGCTCCATCTCCATGCTTTATTCATTTCTTTACTCAATAATATAGAAATATATTATTGAGGGCGCCTGGGTGGCTCAGTTGGTTAAGCAACTGCCTTCGGCTCAGGTCATGATCCTGGAGTCCCAGGATCGAGTCCCGCATCGGGCTCCCTGCTCGGCAGGGAGTCTGCTTCTCCCTCTGACCCTCCTCCCTCTCATGTTCTCTGTCTCTCATTCTCTCTCTTGCAAATAAATAATATCTTAAAAAAAAAAAGAAATATATTATTGAAAGCTTACTCTGTGGCAGGCATTGTTTCTGGTGGTTAAAAAAAAAAAAAAAAAAAAAAGACAGGAGTCCCTGCTCTTACAAAGCATCTATATAGTCCAACAGAGGAGGCAGATGTTACACAAACATCCCAATATGTAGATTATTTTAAATTGTTAAGTGCCATAAAAAAAAAGTGTTGGATTCTTTTAGAGAGAACTGCCCAGGTATCTATGGCCATTTGGAGGAAGTGACATTTAAGTTAAGGCCACTTACTCCTCCTTGGCCCCAGAGCTCATAGCTGACCCTGCTGCTTTAGGTGACAGGTTGTAGGTGGGCCAGGCAGGGAAGGACGGGCCAGCATGGTAGTCAGGGCATCACTGCACCGGGACTCAGAAGACCTGGGTGAGCCCGGGGGTGGGGCAGTTAAGCTCTCAAGGTTTCATTTCCGAGCAGTGAGAAGAGTCTCCAGTAGAATTACCTCTAGGAGATCAGGCAAGGCCTCGCTGATGAACTTGCCTTCAAAATCATGTAACACTGCACAAATAGAAGATGTTATTGCTTATGCAGGCGACATTGTTGTACCAGCTCCATGCCAGGAGCTGGGGCTGATTCAGTGGTTTGTAAGATGTAGCCCTTATTCACAAAGCCTCATAATCCAGTGAGAGAGCCTGAGCTGCAGATACAAGGCAAGAACATGTATGTTACATGTTTTCTCCCAGAACTGGCCTTTGACTGCCGAGTGATGCTCTGAGAACACCAACCAGATTGTGACTCCTATAGATTTAAACCTTTCAGTGTTCCTTTGGCCCCATTATCTGCTTCACTCCAATGTCTCAAATCTTTCTTCCCATGGAGGTTTTCTTATTTCCCTGTTACCCAGTCCTTGTAGTCCGTGTGCTGTTACTTACTCTCTTCTCCATGCTAATTCACTTCTCACGTGAGCATCTGCCTTTTTTTTTTTTTTAAGATTTTATTTATTTGAGAGAGAGAATGAGATAGAGAGAGAGCATGAGAGGGGGAGGGTCAGAGGGAGAAGCAGACGCCCTGCTGAGCAGGGAGCCTGACGCGGGACTCAATCCTGGGACTCTGGAACCATGACCCGAGCCAAAGGCAGTCGCTTAACCAACTGAGCCACCCAGGCGCCCCAGCATCTGCCTTTTTGCCTGTAGCAGGCACTACTCTTGAGTATTTCTTTCTGTCTGTAAAAAGGACTTATTAGTTGCAAGTAACTGAAATCTGATCAAACCAGATTAAATTTTTTAAAAAGTGATTTTGGTTGTTGTGGTTGTTCTTCTAGGTAGTTAATGAAACTAGGAAATTCAAGAAGTGAAGCTGGCTTCAGGTGCAGCTGGATCCAAGGGTGTGTTATTAAGATGGTATCCCTTTTCCCCATTGATGGCTCAAGATGTTCTCCACTGAGCATTGCTCAGGCAGACTCCGCCTGGTGAACGTGGATGCTAACAGCTCCAGGCTGTGCTGAAGAGGAGAGAGCTCTTCTTTTCCAGTAGTTTCAGTGAAAGTTCCAGGCTGACTCAGGCACATGCCCATCCTTGAGCCAGCTGTATAGTTGGCATATGAACACTCTGATTGGCCAGGTGTGGGTCACGTGCCACAGACGTTAGAGACAGCCAGCTCCAACTGGAACTATGTGGGCTCAGAAGTGTGGTTCTTCAGAGGAAAACAGGCACTATTGTTGGAAGAAGGGATTCTGGACAAGCAAACACCATAAATGCCCACTTTGGTCTTACCTTCAAACTTCTTACTTAGACAGTATAACCTTTGAGGACCAAAGTCATGTCTTTCTGCCCCTCTGTGACTATCCTGGGGCTGGGACATAATGTTCAGTAAATATTTAACAAACAAATATATTCAGAGGAGAAGAGACTGTGTCAGAACTGGGGAAGCCATGCCCAGCTGTGTGGATGGACCGGGTAGGATGTAAGGTGGAAATTAACTGGTGGGTGGAAATGGGTGTTTATAAATCAGGGTCTGGAGCTCAAGAGGGAGGTGATCACTGGCCCTAAAAATCTGAGCATTTTAAAGGAGAAACCGTGGGAGCAAAGGTGCCCTCTCAGAAACAGAGTGCAAGGTAAGAAGGGCCTAGGCCCCTATCTCGGGAAAGGCCCTCAGGCGGAGCTGGAGAAGGAAGACAAGCCAGTGACCATGGCAGGGCCCAATCAAAGGAACAGAGACAGAGGCATGAGACTCAGAGAAGCAGGGAGGAAAGCTTCCTGGAAGAGGAAGTTCAAAATGGAAGTTGATTCCAATGGTCAAAGGGCTTTAGCTCCAAAAAGACCTTCATGTGTAGCATTTAAAGGGCCTGGATGATTGTCAAGAAAGCAGTGTGGGGTGTCATAGGAGGGTAAGAGGCAGACCCCAGGCAGCTGAGAGATAAGAGGAGAGACCTAGAATAGCCGCAGAGCCTTCTGAACATCGACCACCAGAGTGAGTCCAGACCTGCAGGCCCAGAGCACCATTGTTCCTTGATGGTGTACCATCACATGGATAAATTGGGTCTCAATTTATCCCCTTCTAAAGTTTGGATTGAAATACCAGCTGCTGGGGCGCCTGGGTGGCTCAGTTGGTTGAGCGACTGCCTTCGGCTCAGGTCATGATCCTGGAGTCCCGGGATGGAGTCCCGCATCGGGCTCCCTGCTCAGCGGGGGGTCTGCTTCTCCCTCTGACCCTCTTCCCGCTCGTGCTCTCTGTCTCTCATTCTCTCTCTCTCAAATAAATAAATAAAATCTTAAAAAAAAAAAAGAAATACCAGCTGCTCCTAAACTTAATATTAAATTTTTAAGTGGCTTCGGACTCGAAGTGAAGGGTGGGGAAATACGATTTTTTTTTCTGACACACTTCTCCTTTTGAAGGTAATGAGTGAGGATGGGAATTCACATTTGAAATCAATATTTTTAGAAGACTTAATGGCAGCATGACAATTGCACATTTGTGGCTCTCAAAAGGGCAGATCTGTGCAAATCAGAGAAGATAGAGCAAAAATTGGTAATTTTGTGTCTTGCTTGAGAAGGAGCCCTCGCAGAGAATTTTAACGAGGACTCAGTTGCTAGGAGGGGCCCCTCTCGTGTTAGTTCTTCTTCTAAGACTCTTGGTAACAGATTCAAGGTGCAGCTGTTGAAAAAAGGATTCATTAATTAAAAAACTGCAGTGATTTCCTTTTGTCTATAGAAATTAATTCTTATTCTTACATTTTCAGGCCAACTTGCATTTCACATTCTTTTTGCTGCAAAAATCCATCACCCTTTGGATATTACTGGCCCTCATTGCTGGCCTTTCCCCCACTTATTCATTCCACAGATGTTAGTGGGTACCTGCTATGTGCCAGGTCCTGATTTAGGCACAGGGGATTAAAATCACACCCTTGTCCTCTGTCCATTGCCTGTATGCCCTGATGCGAAGAGCACGATGCAACAGTAAGACCACGGCTCAGACTGCTAGGTTAGAATCTAGGCCCAGTCATGTGCCAACCATGTGATTCCGGGGGAAATCTTTTCTCCTCTCCAAGCATCAGTTTTCTCTCAGAACACCAATGGGAGAATACAAACTTTGGTGAAGGGATTAATGAGAAAATGTATGTAATAGGCTTGACACGTAGTTGGTCCCAATTTACTGTTGGCTTCATTATTACTATTGAAATCTCTTCCCAGAATGTCCTTCTGCATCAGGCTTGTAGGTTGGCCTGGAAACAGAACCACTAAACTTAACATTGTCCCTGTGAGAGCGCATTCTCAAATTGTCTTCTCTGACAAGTGAGGAGCTCTGGCTTTATTAATCCAGGGGAGCATAAGACTCTGAGGAAAGTGAGAGGGATGGTGTGATTGGAGCCAGGGTTCCAGTTAGGTACCATGGGAATAATCACATGACACATGATGGGGAAGAATGTAGTAACATAGATATGAGTCATCTAGAAGCAGGGGAAGGAGAGCTTTTGAACCTGAGAAAGAAGTGGGTTCATGATTAGAAATTGGGAAGCAAAGAGAGAGGAGCTGGTTCTAGGGGAGAAGAAGTGGAGTTCAATTTTATCCAAGAGTTCTAGAGTGTTCTCATAATTCCTTGGAACCATCAAGGTAGGGGCTGGCAAGGGAGGTTATTTCAATCCTTCCTAGCTCATGACCCAGTCGAAGTTAATACTTAGCACCAGAAACTTAAAATGTAGAACTTACTGATCTGGGTGAAGTGGCTGAAGAAGGGTGTAAGGCTTGGATTGCTTAGTGCCCTGACCACCCCTCCTGGGCAGGAGGCAGAATATTTTCATGGCCTGTGTTCTCCCCCAGGATGGATCTTGCAGCATGGGTGGGAGGCCATGTTGCATATGGCGAACCTGGCTTGGCTGTTATCTGGGTCCTAGCTCTGCTTGGCTTCGAAAAGAAGGAGGCCTAGGTGTTGAGACTGTGAACCAGCGGTGCTCTCACCTCCCAGCTGGGCTCTATCTCTGCCAGGCTTTCCCAGTGCTTCAGCCAGGAGCTAGCTTTCTTGTCCCCTTCCTCCCTTGCTTGCCACATGGGGACTGGGACTTACTTCTTACTGATGTATTTACTCAGAGTCTCTGTTCTTACCAGCAGGGACTGACCTTCTGTTGCTCATGTACTTCCTCTTGCTGTGTGAGACACATTTGAATAATACCTGGCATCACAACACTGTGGTGCCCTTGGTGCCTACACCAAGAGTGTAGGGTCTAATTTTACCCTCTTGTCAACACTCCTGATGCCCATAAATACCTGAACACTGCCTTCTCTAGTCTTCCTGTCACCAAGCAGGGTAGTCACAAAAGGACTTTAAGACAGTGTCTATACAGCAAAATGGACAGAGGTGCTGGTGTTGTAATAGGGAAAATATTCAGCAGGCAGCTGAGAATGTGGACCTGGAGTGTGAGATCGAGTGCAGCTCTGGAATTTGTCACTCTAGCTGAAGCTGGGGAGAGAATGAGATTTTGGGGGAGCACATAAAGGGTAGAGGAGGAAGAGGAGGCAGCAGAACTGAGAAGGGAGGGAAGAAGAGAGGCAGAATCCATAAGGAACACTTACCCTAACCCTAACCCTGCTCTAGACTGCTATGGAACCAGGGAAGAGAGGGTTCTATGGATGTGAAAGTCAAGGTTGATGAAAGCCATTGGAACTTGGGGAATTGTGACAAAGGAGAAGGGCTCAGAGGCAGATGGCAGGAGGTTGAGTTGAAAGCTGGGGATGAGGAAGCAGAGGTGGCAAGGGTGGCAAAATGGCATCTTGCCACTCAGCCTGAGAATCAGGTGTTTGCATGGAGCAGGGAAGGACCAAGAGAACCTCAGAGAAGCAGAGCTGCATTCCTGGAACTCTCAGCAGGAGTCGCCATACTTCTGGACTTCTTGGTTGTGAAGAAACACATTTGTAACTGGTTAAGCCCTTTTGAGTCAGGGTTTTCTGTTTCCTGCAGCCAGACACATCCAGTGACGTCCCATGATCTACCAGAATGTCAACTCCAGGAAGGCAGGAATCCCACCATCTTGAATACCTAGGGCGTCGAATAGTGGCTGACATGTATGGATAGATATTTTTGAATGAAATACCTTTAACAAGGTAGTTCTAATATATATTATTAGTAAAGAGTGATGGAATTGGTTAGATAAGAAAGTAGGTGCATGCCTCTGGGAGCTTCTCCAAAATCCCAATTTCCTGTAAAAGACTCAGGATGTGTGCGCAGAGGGTCTGGCGCCAGCTGATTGGAAACCAGCATTATCTACAAATACCACCCAGTGCCATTACAGGGTCATTTTTCTTGAACCAAAGGCCCAGAGCAATGGTTCTTAACCAGAGGTGTATATGAAAATCACTTGGGAGTTTTTTTTCTAAACTACATATGCCTGCTTGACCTGCTTAACTACAAAAAAGACATTTTTGGGACAAGTGAGGAAATTTGATTATGGGTTAGTTCTGCAGCATCCAATAGAAATATAACATAAACCATGTAAATAATTTTAAGTTTTCTAGTAGTCACATTTCAAAAAAGAAAAAAAAAAAAGAAACAGGTGAAATTAAATTGAATATATATTTTTTTACTTCAGTTTATACAAATGTTATCATTTCAATGTGTAATCCATATAAGAAACTATTAATGCAGAAATTTACATCCTTCTCATGGGTGAATGTGCGAACCATGAAATTTGAGTTGCCCAGGGAAGGGGATGCCATGGGAAGACTTCACCTTAAGAGGTGCCTCCAATCCTGGAGAGACCAAGTAGCTTGCTGTGTGTGCTCTGGCAACTGGTTTCCTTCTCTGGACTTTTGTTGCTTTTTCTATAAAAAGGCTCAATGCATATGGCAACCTGAAGCTTCAAAATGAGTATTTGGAGTAATACTCATCCAGTCCACCTGTGAAGGTGCTGAGGCTCAAAAAGGTTGAGTACTTTGCTTGGGTTTTGTAGCTTGTGAAGGTGGGATCCATAGGGAACTCAGGTTTGCCTGATCCTGTGCAGTACTCTTTCCACATCGTTGCCCTTTCAAACCCTCTCCTTTTTGGACCAGAAACCTCACAGGAAGTGAACACCATCTTTCCTCCTCACTCTAGCATCCTGGTAAGAGCTGTAAGATTCTCCTCTCCTTTCCGATCTCCCAGGCAGAACCTATGGACACTGGGGAGAGGGTGCGCGTAGTGGGCATAGCAGCTGCCCATAGTTTTTGTCTAAAAATACATGGAATAATGCAATGTCTGAATGGCCCTGCCTTAGAACGCAAAGGCATGATTTGCTCTCCAAAACAAAGTGGGTCAGGGCATTGCTTGATATTTATAGGGAACACTTCTGCTTGCTGGTAACGAGACTGACCCCCCCGGCATCCCACTGTGGCTGGGCACCAGGAGGAATACACTGATCGAAAAGCACTTTCTGCTATGCTTAGCAGCCAGATGAAGGGAAATTTGAAGGTAAAATTAGCTTGAGCATTGCTGGTGCAAATATATTCTTCTCAATGGAGTGACTGAAGCATGACAATTTAGCAATCGACAGCCATTTTCCCAATAATAACCAAAATAATAATTCATAATTAGAAGAGGTCTAATAAAGAATTGCTTCAAAACCAGATGCAAAACATTTATTCCCTATTTCCATCCTTTACTTCTTTTATTTCCACTGACTCATTTAAATAATTCTCATTTCCTTTTCTCCTGCCAAAGGATGAAAGTGGCTATTTTGCCCTTAAGTAAAAATAAGGATAATTTTCTTCCAGCGGGCTTACCAGCAATTCACCGTTGACTTACCACAAAGGCCAATTAATAGACAATCACCATCATTTGCTAATATCACATGCCTTATGAGAGGCTGTGAATCGAAATTGAGTTGATCTGAGAGGGGCTGGCCCTGGTCTGGGCTTTTCACGAGAAGTACAATGCCCACCTGGGGGGATTCTCAAGAACTGGGTACAGGTCCCTCATTAGCCCACTGTTCCCCTGGCTCTGCCTTCATTGCTTTGATGGAGGCTTGAGAGGTGTGGCAGCCCAAGCTTTGAAGGTGACTAATTAAGCTCCTGCCACCTATGCCCTGAGCTTCCCGGACTGAGCGTGAGGATGAAGGGACCTCTTGTGGACGGTGCGGCTGTGAAGTAGCAGGAGAATATGTAGGAGCAGTTAATGTTGCTTCTAATTTCCGAGATGGGTTGGAGGCGCTGAAGGCATGGTGTCCTGGGAATTTATTCTCAATGTTAATGGAGATAATTTGAGAAAACCACTTTCAGCTGTCCAAGCTCATGGCCCCTTCCATTTTGCACTGCCTACACACAATTAACTAATTTTTATAGCGGGAGCAACTTAACCTTGAAAGAGAACAAGCTATGTGCTGGAATGCAGGAAGAAGCAAGGACTCTGGGTTTCTCAGCTGTTCTAGTGAGAGAGTCTGAGAGCAAGAACAGGCCTGAGGGATTGCCCAGCTGACTCTCTCACTTACGGATCTACCTTCTTTAAGGGAGAAACTGGCGTGGCAAGGGGCAGTGAACCTCTCAGTGCTGCATCGGTCCAGGACAGAGATGTGAGGGCCAGAACCAATTGGAGGTGGGGTTGAAGAGGAGGTGACAGAAGGACAGAAGTGAGATTCCTGACCTGTGTCCCCAGTATGCATTGCTGATGTCCATGGAGGAGCACCAGTGGACAGGGTATACCCTTCTCTTTCCTTCTGGTAATGAAGCTAAGAGATCACAGATCCAGGAAAGAACTTGGGTGCAACCTCTTGGTCTTCCTTCTGTAAGTTACTGTGGTTGAAATCACCAGTGACCTGAAAAGTAGGCGATTTTGAACCCAATGTTTCCCCACCAGGGGTTACAGATACAAATACTTGTAACTCTACCATTTGGAGTTCCAAGCAGAATGCAAGTGCTTCTGGGAGGAGCCAGTACCTTTAACCAGGATCCCTGAGCATACAGCAAACTATGATCATGGCACAGTAGAATGGGACTTGGAATAGGTTTCAGGAGAGGGAGACAACAAAGGAATAGACAAAGAGATATGTAGTACACTCCTGATATATAAGTATGTGCAAATATTATAGAGGAAAAATAAAGCCAAGCAAGAGGTCAGGGAGAGCAGGGGAGGGGGATGTTGCTTTGTATTGCATGATCAGGAAAAAGGCCATTCTGAAAAGGTGACAGGGAAAGGGTGGAGTCCTCTTCACTCCTTTCATTGGTGGTTAGGAACTGGGGTACAATTATTGGGAACCCAGAGTTCTGAGGATCCTTCTTGACTCATTAATCAGAGAATGTCCAACTGCACACTGAGCATCTCCTTTGGGATGTTCCATTAATTTTAAATTCAATATTATCCAATCAAAATCTCTTATTGCTCCCTATAATGTCTTTTCATACTGTGATTTTTTAGGGAAGATAGCCCACCCTCAACCTGTTCCCAATAGGAAACCCCAAGTCCTTCCTTGCTTGCTCTCTCCCCACCTGTGCATTAAGTCAAGCCCTTCTGGTGATACCCCTCCCAGTAATCTGAATCTGCCCACTCGTGGCCCCAGCACCCACACTGCTGTGTTCCAGACTGCCCCATCTCTAACCTGGATGACTGCAACAGCTATCCACTGGTTATCTCCCTTCCACCCTTGCTCTGCTGTGAACATCTCTTCCAGCTGGCTGCCACGAAGGCCTCCTAACCCACCCATGTGACTGAACCAGTCCTTCACTTAAAACCTCCAATGGCTGCTCACTGCCTTGAGGAACACATACAAATTATTTAATGTGACTTATTTACTGATTTATTTATTTAATCACCATTCCTGTTCTATTCCTTTTTTTTAATTTATTATTTTTTTAATGTTTTTATTGTTATGTTAATCTCCATACATTATATCATTGGTTTTAGATGTAGTGTTCCATGATTCATTGTTTGTGCATAACACCCAGTGCTCCATGCAGAATGTGCCCTCCTCAATACCCATCACCAGGCTAACCCATCCTCCCACCCCCCTTCCCCTCTAGAACCCTCAGTTTGTTTTTCAGAGTCCATCATCTCTCATGGTTCGTCTACCCCTCTGATTTCCCCCGCTTCATTCTTCCCCTCCTGCTACCTTCTTCTTCTTTTTTTCTTAACATATATTGCATTATTTGTTTCAGAGGTACAGATCTGAGATTCAACAGTCTTGCACAATTCACAGCGCTTACCAGAGCACATACCCTCCACAGTGTCTATCACCTAGTCACCCATCCCTCCCAACCCACCCCCCCACTCCAGCAACCCTCAGTTTGTTTACTGAGATTAAGAATTCCTCATATCAGTGAGGTCATATGTTACATGTCTTTCTCTGTTTGACTTATTTCACTCAGCATAATACCCTCCAGTTCCATCCACGTCGTTGCAAATGGCAAGATCTCATTCCTTTTGATGGCTGCATAATATTCCATTGTATATATATACCACCTCTTCTTTATCCATTCATCTGTCGATGGACATCTTGGCTCTTTCCACAGTTTGGCTATTGTGGACATTGCTGCTATAAACATTGGGGTGCACATACCCTTTCTGATCCCTACTTTTGTATCTTTGGGGTAAATACCCAGTAGTGCAATTGCTGGGTCGTAGGGTAGTTCTATTTTCAACTTTTTGAGGAACCTCCATACTGCTTTCCAGAGTGGCTGCACCAGCTTGCATTCCCACCAACAGTGTAGGAGGGTTCCCCTTTCTCCGCATCCCCGCCAACATCTGTCATTTCCTGACTTGTTAATTTTAGCCATCCTGACTGGCGTGAGGTGGTATCTCACTGAGGTTTTGATTTGGGTTTTCCTGATGCCGAGCGATATTGAGCACTTTTTCATGTGTCTGTTGGCCATTTGGATGTCTTCTTTGGAAAAATGTCTGTTCATGTCTTCTGCCCATTTCTTGATTGGATTCTTTGTTCTTTGGGTGTTGAGTTTGATGAGTTCTTTTTTATTTTTTTTTTATTTTTTTATTCTTATATTTTTAAAAATATTTTATTTATTTATTTGAGAGAGAGAATGAGAGAGAGAGCACATGAGAGGGGGGAAGATCAGAGGGAGAAGCAGACCCCCTGATAAGCAAGGAGTCCGATATGGGACTCGATCCCGGGACTCCAGGATCATGCCCTGAGCCGAAGGCAGTCGCTTAACCAACTGAGCCACCCAGGCGCCCTTTTATTCTTATGTTAATCCCCATACATTACATCATTAATTTTAGATGAAGTGTTCCATGATTCATTGTTTGTGCATAACACCCAGTGCTCCATGCAGAATGTGCCCTCCTCAATACCCACCACCAGGCTAACCCATTCTCCCACCCCCCTCCCCTCTAGAACCCTCAGTTTGTTTTTCAGAGTCCATCGTCTCTCATGGTTCGTCTACCCCTCCAATTTCCCCTGCTTCATTCTTCCCCTCCCGCTACCTTCTTCTTCTTTTTTATTTCTTAACATATATTGCATTATTTGTTTCAGAGGTACAGATCTGAGATTCAACAGCCTTGCACAATTCACAGCGCTTACCAGAGCACATACCCTCCCCAGTGTCTATCACCCAGTCACCCCATCCCTCCCACCCCACCTCCCACTCCAGCAACCCTCAGTTTGTTTCCTGCGATTAAGAATTCCTCATATCAGTGAGGTCATATGATACATGTCTTTCTCTGTTTGACTTATTTCACTCAGCATAATACCCTCCAGTTCCATCTACGTCGTTGCAAATGGCAAGATCTCATTCCTTTTGATGGCTGCATAATATTCCATTGTATATATATACCACCTCTTCTTTATCCATTCATCTGTCGATGGACATCTTGGCTCTTTCCACAGTTTGGCTATTGTGGACATTGCTGCTATAAACATCGAGGTGCATGTACCCCTTCAGATCCCTACTTTTGTATCTTTGGGGTAAATACCCAGTAGTGCAATTGCTGGATCATATGGTAGCTCTATTTTCAACTTTTTGAGGAACCTCCATATAGTTTTCCAGAGTGGCTGCACCAGCTTGCATTCCCACCAACAGTGTAGGAGGGTTCCCCTTTCTCCGCATCCCTGCCAACATCTGTCATTTCCTGACTTGTTAATTTTAGCCATTCTGACTGGTGTGAGGTGGTATCTCATGGAGGTTTTGATTTGGATTTCCCTGATGCCGAGTGATATTGAGCACTTTTTCATGTGTCTGTTGGCCATTTGGAGGTCTTCTTTGGAAAAATGTCTGTTCATGTCTTCTGCCCATTTCTTGATTGGATTCTTTGTTCTTTGGGTGTTGAGTGTGATGAGTTCTTTATAGATTTTGGATACTAGCCCTTTATCTGATGTCATTTGCAAATATCTTCTCCCATTCTTTCAGTTGTCTTTTGGTTTTGTTGACTGTTTCCTTTGCTTTGCAAAAGCTTTTTATCTTGATGAAGTCCCAATAGTTCATTTTTGCCCTTGCTTCCCTTGCCTTTGGTTATGTTTCTAGGAAGAAGTTGCTGTGCCTGAGGTCAAAGAGGTTGCTGCCTGTGTTCTCCTTTAGGATTTTGATGGACTCCTGTCTCACATTGAGGTCTTTCAACCATTTGGAGTCTATTTTTGTGTGTGGTGTAAGCAAATGGTGCAGTTTCATTCTTCTGCATGTGGCTATCCAATTTTCCCAACACCATTTGTTGAAGAGACTGTCTTTTTTCCATTGGACATTCTTTCCTGCTTTGTCAAAGATGAGTTGACCATAGAGTTGAGGGTCCATTTCTGGGCTCTCTATTCTGTTCCATTGATCTATGTGTCTGTTCTTGTGCCAGTACCATACTGTCTTGATGATGACAGCTTTGTAATAGAGCTGGAAGTCCGGAATTGTGATGCCGCCGACTTTGCTTTTCTTTTTCAACATTCCTCTGGCTATGCAGGGTCTTTTCTGGTTCCATACAAATTTTAGGATTATTTGTTCCATTTCTTTGAAAAAAGTGGTTGGTATTTTGATGGGGATTGCATTGAATGTGTAGATTGCTCTAGGTAGCATTGACATCTTCACAATATTTGTTCTTCCAATCCATGAGCATGGAATGTTTTTCCATTTCTTTGTGTCTTCCTCAATTTCTTTCATGAGTATTTTATAGTTTTCTGAGTACAGATCCTTTGTCTCTTTGGTTAGATTTATTCCTAGGTATCTTATGGTTTTGGGTGCAATTGTAAATGGGATCGACTCCTTAATTTCTCTTTCTTCTGTCTTGTTGTTGGTGTATAGGAATGCCACTGATTTCTGTGCATTGATTTTATATCCTGCCACTTGACTGAATTCCTGTATGAGTTCTAGCAGTTTTGGGGTGGAGTCTTTTGGGTTTTCCACATAAAGTATCCTATCATCTGCAAAGAGTGAGAGTTTGACTTCTTCTTTGCTGATTTGGATACCTTTGATTTCTTTTTGTTGTCTGATTGCTGTGGCTAGGACTTCTAATACTATGTTAAATAGCAGTGGTGATAGTGGACATCCCTGCTGCATTCCTGACCTTAGGGGGAAAGCTCTCAGTTTTTCCCCATTGAGAATAATATTCGCTGTCAGTTTTTCATAGATGGCTTTTATGATATTGAGGTATGTACCCTCTATGCCTATACTCTGAAGAGTTTTGATCAAGAAAGGATGCTGTACTTTGTCAAAAGCTTTCTCTGCACCTATTGAGAGGATCATATGATTCTTGTTCTTTCTTTTGTTAATGTATTGAATCACGTTGATTGATTTGCGGATGTTGAACCAACCTTGCAGCCCAGGGATAAATCCCACTTGGTCGTGGTGAATAATCCTTTTAATGTACTATTGGATCCTGGGCGCCTGGGAGGCTCAGATGGTTAAGCGTCTGCCTTCGGCTCAGGTCATGATCCCAGGGTCCTGGGATCGAGTCCCGCATCGGGCTTCCCGCTCCTTGGGAGCCTGCTTCTCCCTCTGTTTCTCTCTGTCTCTCATGAATAAATAAATAAAATCTTAAAAAAAAAAAAAAAAAGACAAAGAATGTACTGTTGGATCCTATTGGCTAGTATTTTGGTGAGAATTTTTGCATCCATGTTCATCATGTATATTGGTCTGTAATTCTCCTTTTTGATGGGGTCTTTGTCTGGTTTTGGGATCAAGGTAATGCTGGCCTCATAAAACGAGTTTGGAAGTTTTCCTTCCATTTCTATTTTTTGGAACAGTTTCAGAAGAATAGGTATTAATTCTTCTTGAAATGTTTGGTAGAGGGGCACCTGGGTGGCTCAGTCGTTAAGCGTCTGCCTTCGGCTCAGGTCATGATCCCAGGGTCCTGGGATCGAGCCCCGCATCGGGCTCCCTGCTCGGCAGGAAGCCTCCTTCTCCCTCTCCCACCTCCCCTGCTTGTGTTCCCTCTCTCGCTGTGTCTCTCTCTGTCAAATAAATAAATAAAATCTTTAAAAAAAAAAAAAGAATCCTCAAGGTTCATCTATATTAAAAAAAAAAAAAAAAAGAAATGTTTGGTAGAATTCCCCTGGGAAGCCATCTGGCCCTGGGCTTTTGTTTTTTGGGAGATTTTTGATGACTGCTTCAATTTCCTTAGTGGTTATAGGTCTGTTCAGGTTTTCTATTTCTTCCTGGTTCAGTTTTGGTAATTGATACATCTCTAGGAATGCATCCATTTCTTCCAGGTTATCTAATTTGCTGGCATAGAGTTGCTCATAATATGTTCTTATAACTGTTTGTATTTCTTTGGTGTTGGTTGTGATCTCTCCTCTTTCGTTCATGATTTTGTTGATTGGGGTCATTTCTCTTTTCTTTTTGATAAGTCTGGCCAGGGGTTTATCCATCTTGTTAATTCTTTCAAAGAACTAGCTCCTAGTTTTGTTGATCTGTTCTACTGTTCTTTTAGTTTCTATTTCATCGATTTCTGCTCTGATCTTTATGATTTCTCTTCTCCTGCTGGGTTTAGGCTTTATTTGCTGTTCTTTCTCCAGCTCCTTTAGGTGTAGGGTTAGGTTGTGTACTTGAGACCTTTCTTGTTTCTTGAGAAAGGCTTGCATTGCTATATACTTGCCTCTTAGAACTGCCTTTGCTGCATCCCAAAGATTTTGAATAGTAGTGTTTTCATTTTCATTGGTTTCCATGTATTTTTTTAATTCTTCTTTAATTTCCTGGTTGACCCATTCATTCTTCAGTAGGATGCTCTTTAGCCTCCATGTATTTGAGTTCTTTCCGACTTTCCTCTTATGATTGAGTTCTAGTTTCAAAGCATTGTGGTCTGAAAATAGGCAGGGAAGGATCCCAGTCTCTTGGTACCAGTTGAGACCTGATTTATGACCTAGGATGTGATCGATTCTGGAGAATGTTCCATGGGCACTAGAGAAGAATGTGTATTCCGTTGCTTTGGGATGGAATGTTCTGAATATGTATGTGAAGTCCATTTGGTCCAGTGTGTCATTTAAAGTCTTTATTTCCTTGTTGATCTTTTGCTTAGACGATCTGTCCATTTTAGTGAGGGGGGTGTTAAAGTCCCCCATTATTATTGTATTGTTGTCGATGTGTTTCTTTGCTTTTGTTATTAATTGCCTTATATAATTGGCTGCTCCCATGTTAGGGGCATAGATATTTACAGTTGTTAGATCTTCTAGTTGGATAGACCCTTTAAGTAGGATATAGTGTCCTTCCTCATCTCTTATTACAGTCTTTGGTTTAAAATCTAATTTGTCTGATATAAGGATTGCCACCCCAGCTTTCTTTTGGTGTCCATTAGCATGGTAAATGGTTTTCCATCCCCTCACTTTCAATCTGGGGGTGTCTGGATCTAAAATGAGTCTCTTGCAGACAGCATATCGATGGTTCTTGTTTTTTAATCCAATCTGATAGCCTGTGTCTTTTATTGGGGCATTTAGCCCATTTACATTCAGGGTAACTATTGAAAGATAGGAATTTAGTGCCATTGTATTGCCTGTAAGGTGACTGTTACTGTATATTGTCTGTGTTCCTTTCTGGTCTATGTTGCTTTTAGGCTCTCTCTTTGCTTAGAGGATCCCTTTCAAGATTTCTTATAGGGCTGGTTTCGTGTTTGCAAATTCCTTTAGTTTTTGTTTGTCCTGGAAGCTTTTTATCTCTCCTTCAATTTTCAATGACAGCCTAGCTGGATAGAGTATTCTTGGCTGCATATTTTTCTCATTTAGTGCTCTGAATATATCCTGCCAGTCCTTTCTGGCCTGCCAGGTCTCTGTGGATAGGTCTGTTGCCAATCTAATGTTTCTACCCTTGTAGGTTACATATCTCTTCTCCC
>NW_023270377.1:102445521-102463586 GCF_011800145.1 Mirounga leonina
AATGTGTCTGTTGGCCATTTGGATGTCTTCTTTGGAAAAATGTCTGTTCATGTCTTCTGCCCATTTCTTGATTGGATTCTTTGTTCTTTGGGTGTTGAGTTTGATGAGTTCTTTTTTATTTTTTTTTTATTTTTTTATTCTTATATTTTTAAAAATATTTTATTTATTTATTTGAGAGAGAGAATGAGAGAGAGAGCACATGAGAGGGGGGAAGATCAGAGGGAGAAGCAGACCCCCTGATAAGCAAGGAGTCCGATATGGGACTCGATCCCGGGACTCCAGGATCATGCCCTGAGCCGAAGGCAGTCGCTTAACCAACTGAGCCACCCAGGCGCCCTTTTATTCTTATGTTAATCCCCATACATTACATCATTAATTTTAGATGAAGTGTTCCATGATTCATTGTTTGTGCATAACACCCAGTGCTCCATGCAGAATGTGCCCTCCTCAATACCCACCACCAGGCTAACCCATTCTCCCACCCCCCTCCCCTCTAGAACCCTCAGTTTGTTTTTCAGAGTCCATCGTCTCTCATGGTTCGTCTACCCCTCCAATTTCCCCTGCTTCATTCTTCCCCTCCCGCTACCTTCTTCTTCTTTTTTATTTCTTAACATATATTGCATTATTTGTTTCAGAGGTACAGATCTGAGATTCAACAGCCTTGCACAATTCACAGCGCTTACCAGAGCACATACCCTCCCCAGTGTCTATCACCCAGTCACCCCATCCCTCCCACCCCACCCCCCACTCCAGCAACCCTCAGTTTGTTTCCTGCGATTAAGAATTCCTCATATCAGTGAGGTCATATGATACATGTCTTTCTCTGTTTGACTTATTTCACTCAGCATAATACCCTCCAGTTCCATCTACGTCGTTGCAAATGGCAAGATCTCATTCCTTTTGATGGCTGCATAATATTCCATTGTATATATATACCACCTCTTCTTTATCCATTCATCTGTCGATGGACATCTTGGCTCTTTCCACAGTTTGGCTATTGTGGACATTGCTGCTATAAACATCGAGGTGCATGTACCCCTTCAGATCCCTACTTTTGTATCTTTGGGGTAAATACCCAGTAGTGCAATTGCTGGATCATATGGTAGCTCTATTTTCAACTTTTTGAGGAACCTCCATATAGTTTTCCAGAGTGGCTGCACCAGCTTGCATTCCCACCAACAGTGTAGGAGGGTTCCCCTTTCTCCGCATCCCTGCCAACATCTGTCATTTCCTGACTTGTTAATTTTAGCCATTCTGACTGGTGTGAGGTGGTATCTCATGGAGGTTTTGATTTGGATTTCCCTGATGCCGAGTGATATTGAGCACTTTTTCATGTGTCTGTTGGCCATTTGGAGGTCTTCTTTGGAAAAATGTCTGTTCATGTCTTCTGCCCATTTCTTGATTGGATTCTTTGTTCTTTGGGTGTTGAGTGTGATGAGTTCTTTATAGATTTTGGATACTAGCCCTTTATCTGATGTCATTTGCAAATATCTTCTCCCATTCTTTCAGTTGTCTTTTGGTTTTGTTGACTGTTTCCTTTGCTTTGCAAAAGCTTTTTATCTTGATGAAGTCCCAATAGTTCATTTTTGCCCTTGCTTCCCTTGCCTTTGGTTATGTTTCTAGGAAGAAGTTGCTGTGCCTGAGGTCAAAGAGGTTGCTGCCTGTGTTCTCCTTTAGGATTTTGATGGACTCCTGTCTCACATTGAGGTCTTTCAACCATTTGGAGTCTATTTTTGTGTGTGGTGTAAGCAAATGGTGCAGTTTCATTCTTCTGCATGTGGCTATCCAATTTTCCCAACACCATTTGTTGAAGAGACTGTCTTTTTTCCATTGGACATTCTTTCCTGCTTTGTCAAAGATGAGTTGACCATAGAGTTGAGGGTCCATTTCTGGGCTCTCTATTCTGTTCCATTGATCTATGTGTCTGTTCTTGTGCCAGTACCATACTGTCTTGATGATGACAGCTTTGTAATAGAGCTGGAAGTCCGGAATTGTGATGCCGCCGACTTTGCTTTTCTTTTTCAACATTCCTCTGGCTATGCAGGGTCTTTTCTGGTTCCATACAAATTTTAGGATTATTTGTTCCATTTCTTTGAAAAAAGTGGTTGGTATTTTGATGGGGATTGCATTGAATGTGTAGATTGCTCTAGGTAGCATTGACATCTTCACAATATTTGTTCTTCCAATCCATGAGCATGGAATGTTTTTCCATTTCTTTGTGTCTTCCTCAATTTCTTTCATGAGTATTTTATAGTTTTCTGAGTACAGATCCTTTGTCTCTTTGGTTAGATTTATTCCTAGGTATCTTATGGTTTTGGGTGCAATTGTAAATGGGATCGACTCCTTAATTTCTCTTTCTTCTGTCTTGTTGTTGGTGTATAGGAATGCCACTGATTTCTGTGCATTGATTTTATATCCTGCCACTTGACTGAATTCCTGTATGAGTTCTAGCAGTTTTGGGGTGGAGTCTTTTGGGTTTTCCACATAAAGTATCCTATCATCTGCAAAGAGTGAGAGTTTGACTTCTTCTTTGCTGATTTGGATACCTTTGATTTCTTTTTGTTGTCTGATTGCTGTGGCTAGGACTTCTAATACTATGTTAAATAGCAGTGGTGATAGTGGACATCCCTGCTGCATTCCTGACCTTAGGGGGAAAGCTCTCAGTTTTTCCTCATTGAGAATAATATTCGCTGTCAGTTTTTCATAGATGGCTTTTATGATATTGAGGTATGTACCCTCTATGCCTATACTCTGAAGAGTTTTGATCAAGAAAGGATGCTGTACTTTGTCAAAAGCTTTCTCTGCACCTATTGAGAGGATCATATGATTCTTGTTCTTTCTTTTGTTAATGTATTGAATCACGTTGATTGATTTGCGGATGTTGAACCAACCTTGCAGCCCAGGGATAAATCCCACTTGGTCGTGGTGAATAATCCTTTTAATGTACTATTGGATCCTGGGCGCCTGGGAGGCTCAGATGGTTAAGCGTCTGCCTTCGGCTCAGGTCATGATCCCAGGGTCCTGGGATCGAGTCCCGCATCGGGCTTCCCGCTCCTTGGGAGCCTGCTTCTCCCTCTGTTTCTCTCTGTCTCTCATGAATAAATAAATAAAATCTTAAAAAAAAAAAAAGACAAAGAATGTACTGTTGGATCCTATTGGCTAGTATTTTGGTGAGAATTTTTGCATCCATGTTCATCATGTATATTGGTCTGTAATTCTCCTTTTTGATGGGGTCTTTGTCTGGTTTTGGGATCAAGGTAATGCTGGCCTCCTAAAACGAGTTTGGAAGTTTTCCTTCCATTTCTATTTTTTGGAACAGTTTCAGAAGAATAGGTATTAATTCTTCTTGAAATGTTTGGTAGAGGGGCACCTGGGTGGCTCAGTCGTTAAGCGTCTGCCTTCGGCTCAGGTCATGATCCCAGGGTCCTGGGATCGAGCCCCGCATCGGGCTCCCTGCTCGGCAGGAAGCCTCCTTCTCCCTCTCCCACCTCCCCTGCTTGTGTTCCCTCTCTCGCTGTGTCTCTCTCTGTCAAATAAATAAATAAAATCTTTAAAAAAAAAAAAAAGAATCCTCAAGGTTCATCTATATTAAAAAAAAAAAAAAAAAGAAATGTTTGGTAGAATTCCCCTGGGAAGCCATCTGGCCCTGGGCTTTTGTTTTTTGGGAGATTTTTGATGACTGCTTCAATTTCCTTAGTGGTTATAGGTCTGTTCAGGTTTTCTATTTCTTCCTGGTTCAGTTTTGGTAATTGATACATCTCTAGGAATGCATCCATTTCTTCCAGGTTATCTAATTTGCTGGCATAGAGTTGCTCATAATATGTTCTTATAACTGTTTGTATTTCTTTGGTGTTGGTTGTGATCTCTCCTCTTTCGTTCATGATTTTGTTGATTGGGGTCATTTCTCTTTTCTTTTTGATAAGTCTGGCCAGGGGTTTATCCATCTTGTTAATTCTTTCAAAGAACTAGCTCCTAGTTTTGTTGATCTGTTCTACTGTTCTTTTAGTTTCTATTTCATCGATTTCTGCTCTGATCTTTATGATTTCTCTTCTCCTGCTGGGTTTAGGCTTTATTTGCTGTTCTTTCTCCAGCTCCTTTAGGTGTAGGGTTAGGTTGTGTACTTGAGACCTTTCTTGTTTCTTGAGAAAGGCTTGCATTGCTATATACTTGCCTCTTAGAACTGCCTTTGCTGCATCCCAAAGATTTTGAATAGTAGTGTTTTCATTTTCATTGGTTTCCATGTATTTTTTTAATTCTTCTTTAATTTCCTGGTTGACCCATTCATTCTTCAGTAGGATGCTCTTTAGCCTCCATGTATTTGAGTTCTTTCCGACTTTCCTCTTGTGATTGAGTTCTAGTTTCAAAGCATTGTGGTCTGAAAATAGGCAGGGAAGGATCCCAGTCTCTTGGTACCAGTTGAGACCTGATTTATGACCTAGGATGTGATCGATTCTGGAGAATGTTCCATGGGCACTAGAGAAGAATGTGTATTCCGTTGCTTTGGGATGGAATGTTCTGAATATGTCTGTGAAGTCCATTTGGTCCAGTGTGTCATTTAAAGTCTTTATTTCCTTGTTGATCTTTTGCTTAGACGATCTGTCCATTTTAGTGAGGGGGGTGTTAAAGTCCCCCATTATTATTGTATTGTTGTCGATGTGTTTCTTTGCTTTTGTTATTAATTGCCTTATATAATTGGCTGCTCCCATGTTAGGGGCATAGATATTTACAGTTGTTAGATCTTCTAGTTGGATAGACCCTTTAAGTAGGATATAGTGTCCTTCCTCATCTCTTATTACAGTCTTTGGTTTAAAATCTAATTTGTCTGATATAAGGATTGCCACCCCAGCTTTCTTTTGGTGTCCATTAGCATGGTAAATGGTTTTCCATCCCCTCACTTTCAATCTGGGGGTGTCTGGATCTAAAATGAGTCTCTTGCAGACAGCATATCGATGGTTCTTGTTTTTTAATCCAATCTGATAGCCTGTGTCTTTTATTGGGGCATTTAGCCCATTTACATTCAGGGTAACTATTGAAAGATAGGAATTTAGTGCCATTGTATTGCCTGTAAGGTGACTGTTACTGTATATTGTCTGTGTTCCTTTCTGGTCTATGTTGCTTTTAGGCTCTCTCTTTGCTTAGAGGATCCCTTTCAAGATTTCTTATAGGGCTGGTTTCGTGTTTGCAAATTCCTTTAGTTTTTGTTTGTCCTGGAAGCTTTTTATCTCTCCTTCAATTTTCAATGACAGCCTAGCTGGATAGAGTATTCTTGGCTGCATATTTTTCTCATTTAGTGCTCTGAATATATCCTGCCAGTCCTTTCTGGCCTGCCAGGTCTCTGTGGATAGGTCTGTTGCCAATCTAATGTTTCTACCCTTGTAGGTTACATATCTCTTCTCCCGAGCTGCTTTCAGTATTTTCTCTTTGTCTCTGAGACTCGTAAGTTTTACTATTAGATGTTGGGGTGTTGACCTATTTTTATGGATTTTGAGATGGGTTCTCTGTGCTTCCTGGATTTTGATGCCTGTTTCCTTCCCCAAATTAGGGAAGTTCTCTGCTATAATTTGCTCCATTATACCTTCTGCCCCTCTCTCTCTTTCTTCTTCTTCTGGGATCCCAATTATTCTAATGTTTTGTCTTATGGTATCGCTTATCTCTCGAATTCTGCCCTCGTGATCCAGTAGTTGTTTATCTCTCTTTTTCTCAGCTTCTTTATTTTCCATCATTTGGTCTTCTATCTCACTGATTCTCTCTTCTGCCTCATTTATCCTAGCAGTTAGTGCCCCCATATTTGATTGCACCTCATTAATAGCCTTTTTGAGTTGGATTTGGTTAGATTTTAGTTCTTTTACTTCTCCAGAAAGGGTTTCTCTAATAACTTCCATGCTTTTTTCAAGCCCAGCTAGTATCTTTAAAGTGATGATTCTGAACTCTAGATCTGACATCATACTAATGTCCGTATTGAGTAGGTCCCTGGCAGTCGGTATTACCTCTTGTTCTTTCTGTTGAGGTGATTTTTTGTCTTGTCATTTTTGTGCAGAGGAGAATAGATTAATGAGAGAACAAAATGCTAGCAGGGTAACAACATCCCTAGAAAATATACTCTAAACAAATCAGAAAAGACCTGAAGCAGTGGGAAAAGAAAGGCAAAGAGAGAAAAAAGAAAAAGAAAAGAAAAAGAAAAAGAAAAAGATAAAGATAAAAACAAACAAAAACAGAACAGAACAAAACAAAACAAAAAACAGACTGTGGTCAAATATGATCAGGCTGGTATATAGATCAGTGCCACACACTAGATTTTGGGTGTATTTTGGTCTGTTAGAAGAAAGTGCCTCCCAAAATTTTAAAGAAAGAAAAACTTATATATGTACAAAAATAAGGGTTGATATGATGAAGGGATGGAATATGACTGTAAAGATGGAAATTATAAAAAATTTTATAAAAGGAATTGATAAAAAGTTGTTTGAAAAAAGGAAGAAGAGGATTTAAAAAAAAAGAAAAAAAAAGGGAGAGAATGTGATCAGGCAGGGGATTAGGGAAAAACCATACACTAGACCTTTAGGGTATATTTTGATCTGTTAGAAGAAACTATCTCAAAATTTTAAAGAGAGAACAACTTATATATATATATGCCAAAAATATGGGTAACTACTATGAAGGGATAGAATATGACTCTAAAAATGAAAAATAAAAATGTTTTTTAAAAAAGGGATTGCTAAGATGTTGGTTGAAAAAGGGAACAAGAAAAATTAAAAAAAAAAAAAGAAAAAAAGACAGTTAAAAAAAAATTAACTTTGAAAGACTAAAGAATCATGGTAAAAAAACCATGAATTCTATGTGCAGTAGTCCCCTAGCGCTGGAGTTCTGCCGTTCTCATTGATCGGTAAACTTGGTCTTGGCTGGCTGTTCTCGCTGATCTTCTGGGGGAGGGACCTGTTGCAGTGGTTTGCAAATGTCTTTGCCGGAGGCGGAATTGCCCCACTCTTGCCCCCTCCCGGCTAAGTAATCTGCTCGGGTTTGCTCTCCGGGGCTTTTGTTCCCTGCGAGCTTTCCGTACAGCTTTGGAGGCGGAGAGTGAAAATGGCGGCCTCCCAATCTCCGCCCCTGAGGAGCCGAGAACTTGGGGCCTGCTTCTCAGTGAGCCCCCAGAGAAAAGCCGTCAGTCACTCCCGTCTCCCCAGTATCTGGCCGCACTCTGTGCTCACCCGGCCTGTGACCGGGCATTTCTATCTCTGGCACCCGACCCCGTGTGCAGTCTCCAAAACCAGCAGATCCCTGCGGTGCACTCCCGCGCGGCTCCTCCCGGGGGAGGAAGGTGAGTCTCCCCGGATCTGCCGCTTGTTGGGTCCCTGCTGGAGGAGCAGGGGCCCGACTGTGCCGTGGATCACGGTTTATGGCAACCCCGAGCTGAGAGCCCGTACCTGGGCTCCGCCTCTGCAGCCGGCTTCCCTGCTCCGTTACCTGGGAGCTCTGCCACACTCAGGCACCCCCAGTCTTTCTGTGACTCCGAGGGTCCTGAGACCACACTGTCCCGGAGGGTTCCACCCCCGCTTAGCCACCAGAGTGATGTCCCTCAGCGGAGCAGACTTTTAAAAGTTCCGATTTTGTGCTCCGTGGCTCTATCACTTGCCAGAAGCGGCCGATGGAGGCCCCTCCCCCGCCGTTTGTCCTCCCAAATATCGCCTCGGATTCACTTCTCCGCACGTCCTACCTTCCAGAAAGTGGTCACTTTTCTGATGAGAGTTGTTGCTCTTCTTTTCTTCGATCTCCTGTTGAGTTTGTAGGTGTTCAGAATGGTTTGATCCCTATCCAGCTGAATTCCTGAGACCAGACGAAATCCAGGTCTCTACTTCTCTGCCATCTTGCTCCACCCACCTGTATTCCTTTTTTTAAAATATTTTTTTAAAGATTTTATTTATTTATTTGAGGGAGAGCGAGTGAGTGAGTGAGAGTGCACATGAGTGGGCGAGGGGCAGAGGCAGAGGGAGAAGCAGGCTTCCTGAGGATCAGGGAGCCCCATGCAGGACTCCATCCCAGGACCCTGGGACCACGCACGACCTGAGCTAAAGACAGACACTTAACGGACTGAACCACCCAGGCTCTCCTCCTCTCCTAGTCCTAACTAACGCCACACCACACTTTCTCTAAAAGTCCACAACTGTCTCCTTCCACATCTCTGAGGAAATCTGAAGCACAGAAGCCTTGTGTCTTCTTCTTATCCCACATCTTTATCCCCTTATGCTGTTTTCTTTTCCCCCAGGGTACTTACCGTCACTGGCCATAGTATATATTTATTTGTTCATTTTCTGTTTCTGCATGTGAACACATAACTGGAGAAGAGTCCAGTGTGTCTGTTTTGACCCTTGCTATAATGCCCAGAGTTTAGCACAGTGCTAGGCCCATGGAAGGCACTCCATAAGTAGTTCTGATGGATCCATTTCCAGCTGCTGACATTACGCACTCCTTCATTCACTGAACGTGACAAACCCACCTCACACTAACAAGCAAATCAGATAATTTATTGGCTTCTGTGACTGAAAAGTGTAAAAGCGAAATTTAAATGTGTTTCTATAGCTACAGCAGGTTCTTTCCCTGAGTAAGCAGAATGACTCCGGCCAGCCACAGCTTATCAGCTTAGTGATTCCAACAGAAAAGCAAAGACTTTGCTGGTGGCTCTAGGGGGAAAGTTCCAGGGAGGATCCTGGCCAACCAGACTTGCCCACTTGTGGGAGTGGGGATGGGCTAGCATAGGGGCATTGGCCACTGGCAGAGAAGAAGGGTTCTAGAGGGTTCTGGCTTGTTCCTCCCTGCCCCTCTGTTCTGGCATTTGTAAAGCAAGAAGGGAGCTAATATGTGCAAAGGCACTATTTGGAAATTCTGTTTTCTGTGGATTGCTGGGTCCCTGCAGGGAGGCCCACATCTTGGTGGAGGAGGTAAGAGAACACTTGTCAGAAGGTATTTGATAAATGTGGAAAGACAAGTGTAGGAGGTTGTGGTATTTTGATGGATGGCAGCATATTCACATTGGTGTAAAAAATGTATTAAAAAGATATAAAACACCAACGTATCTTAATAATGGAAATAAATTAAGTTCAATTAAAATACTTGCTGTTGTTTTTCAAGCACAGGGCCAAATTACAGAAACCAAAGCTTCTTACAAGTCTCAGAAAAAGAACAACGAGTCTGTTAGAAAAACAATTTGCAAAACACTCATTAGTCCAAAAGCGTCCCTGAGAATTCTGCCTCCAGGCCTCTAATGGGCCATGAAACTTGAATTCAATAAAAAATGATTTAACCGTCAAGCGGGTGAACTGGGTAGACTTCTGCTTCCTTGCTCTCTCATTATGGAGTTTATTTTTTGGAGGCTGTTTGTGTAAATACTATTTGTTTTGCTGAAGTTCAAAGAAGCTTTGTGTGAAAATGGTATTTTGCTCCACTGAAGGAGCTGGTGTGGGCTGACCTCCTGTCTGTTTTCCTGCTGCTCTTCTGGCCTGCTCCCTCCTCTGATGGTGTCACGGCCACCTCAGACCTAAGCGCTGTGATTGCACAGTGAGTCAGCTAGTCTGGGGAACTTTGAGAGCTTGTATATTAGATTCTTGCTTTCCAATCCATTAATTTTGTTGTTCGAGGCCTGTTGGGAGCCCTCTTGCTGCTTGTAAGAATAACATCACTGCTGATGCTTTAGGCGTCTGTTGCCCAGACAGCTGTTTTCCAGAAGCTTTGCCTCTGTGGGGTCACTGGTCATCGTGTGCGTGTGCCTCATGGTCACAGTTTCATGCAGGTGGGTCTTCTCCTCAAGGGCGGGGTGTGTCTTCACTGTACCTTTCTGGAAAGAGTACTCAGCCTTTCCTCTGAGATGGAGGAACATAGAAAATCCTTCCAAATTGTTTACAAATAATCAGAGGAATCTGTCCATGACACCGTGGTTGGTTTTCTCTTCTGAGGGGTTTACATCTCTGGCCATCAAGAAGTGCATCCAGGAACCTGGCCCTGGGCGGCAGCTTGCTGTCTGCTGGAGGGGTTTGAGATTCTTGGTGGAGAGCACTGTGCTTGGTAGAGGTGGTCAGCAGCGGGCCAGTCAGAGTGGGAGGTGGACATGTGGTAGGTATGGATGAGCAGGCTGGATGGGTCTTGTCTGCTCATCTTTTGTTGCACGGGTTTCGGGTGTTTGATCAACCTTGAGGCCTCGTGGCCATCTAATTCAGTGAGGGGGACTCTTCTCCCCTTCCAGCTCTGATGCAGGTTTCTGCAGTGAGCTGGCGGCTCAGTGGGAGTTGGGGGCCCACATGATATGATAGAGAAGGTAAGGGCTTTGGAGCACAATCGTCCTACTTACCAGCTGCGTGACATTTGAAAATTTACTCAACCTCTCTGATTCTCCATTTCCTCATTTTAAAATGGGGATGGGGTGCCTGGGTGTCTCAGTTGGTTGAGTGTCTGACTCTTGGTTTCGGCTCAGGTCATGATCTCAGGGTTGTGAGAACCAGTCCTGCGTCAGGGCTCCACACTGGGCCTGGAGTCTGCTTGAGATTCTCTCTCTCTCCCTCTCTCTGCTCTTCCCCTCTGCTTGTGCGTGCGCACAAACACACACACTCTCTCTCTAAAAATAAATAAATAAATCTTAGAAAAAATAAAATGGGGATAAGAAGACCTACCTCTTTGATTCATTGTAAAGACTCAGTTAGGAAGGGTGGATTTGAGACTCAGACAAAGCTAAGAACCTTGAACCTGCTGGCCCCTGCGCCTCCTTTGTGGGTCCGAGGATGCTAGCTTCCCTTTGCATCAAGACCTGGAAGACTTTCTCCAGGGGGAGGCCCCATTCCCCTCAGGTGGCACGTCAACATCAACTTACTGCCCCCGAGGTGGCCTATACTGTGACAGGCAGGACAATGGCCACCAAGATGTGCACATCCTAATCTCTGTAATCTTTGAATATGTTCATTTATATGGCCAAAAAAACACACAACTCTTTGTAAATGGAATTAGTTAAGGACCTTGAGATGGAGAGATTCTCCCGGATTATCTGGGTGGGCCCAGTGTAATCATCAGGGGCCTTGAAAGTGGGAGATAAGGTAGAAGAAAATCAGAGAGATGTGATTATAGAGGCATGGTCAGAGAAATGCAGTGCTGCTGGCTCTGAGGATGAAAGGGGGAGTCGTGAGCCAAGGAACACAGGCACAGTTTCTAGAAGCTGGAATAGGCAGGAGATGCGTTTCCCCTAGAGTGTCGGGAAAGGGGTACAGCCCTTCTGATGCCTTGATTTTAGCACAGTGAGACATGTGTCAGCTTTCTGACCTAGTGAACTGTAAGGTAATGGAGCTGTTTTGTGTGAAGGCACTAAGTTAGTGGCAATTTGTTGTGGCAGGTAGAGAAAACTAATACATACACCCGTCACCAGTGTCAGATCTCAGCGTACTGTAGGGAACGGGCATCTGGATCTGGGCAAGGAGGAGAGGCATTATACTCCAGAGTCCATGCACAGTTTGGCTAATTTATATTTGTGGAAACCCAAGAATATGTGGAAATGGATTCTAAAGATTTTAGAAGAAGAAGGATGAAATCGAGCCATATCAAGAGGAATTTATTGATAATAGGTTCACTTTTAGAGATTTTAGATTTAATGCATTGGCTTATGCAGCTAGAAGTAGATCTAATAGTTTGCTTGATTGGTTGACTAAAATTATACATGGTGTAGCCTCCTTAAACGAGGTTGAGAAGCTAGAACTTTCCTGGTATGACGTGGGGAAGGAATCCAGAGCTTAGGGAGATTGGGACGCTGAAGAGGCTTTGTCATGTGCTGTCTGCAGCTCCTTCCCCTTCTCCATCCTGTGAGGGAGCTCAGTGGACAACCCCTTCAGTAAGGTCTTGAGAAGCACATTAGTAGCCTTAAAAAGCTTGGTGGTGGCTGGTCTCTGGAGGCCTGGGATAATGGTGGAAAGTGCTGCCATTTAGACAGGTACCCTGGTTTCAGTGGATTTTGGAATGGCGGGAGCCAAGTGGCAAGGCTCACCTGCCTGAGTCTGGGCAAGTGCATCTGTCATATGGACAGCAGAGATGAGCTGGTAACCAGAATATTCTGACCTGCAGTTATCTTTAGTAGTGAGGTTGTCCCTAGGAAAGCAGTAGATGGGCAGTTAACTGAAGTATTACTTGATCTATGTAATAAGGAAAAGTCTAGGTCTGTTGGTTAGAAACCTTACTTGAGTCACCATCACATAGAGTCATGGAGTTTCGCCCAATTTTCAGACCTAAGTTGACTCACAGACCCAGAACCCCTTGTTTGAAGGGGAGTCCGTGTGTCTTGAGGAAGGACCTCACAGCACTGCCACAAATACATCCTGTAAATTTTCCTCCAAGCCATCCCCGAAGGGTCCTGGGTCCCTTTACTAGAGTAACTGTTCAGATAAATGGAAAAGGGAGATACCCAGTCCTCTCAGGAATTACTCAGTGCTGGCTGTTATGAATGCAAATTCTGGGGGAACTCAAAAAGCTGCGGTCCACCTGTCAGCTCATGGACCCCCTGTGGTTATCTCCCTACCCTCTGAATGTTTGATCTGAATGGATATTATCAGCAATGACTAGAGCTCCACACAAGCTTCAGGCCCATGGAATGAGGGCTATGATGGCAGAAAGGCTGAGTGGAATTCCCTGGAACATCCCCTTCTTACCTGGATAGAAACCCAAAGCAGTGTTCTACCCTAGGGGAGCTGCTGGCCTCATGGACCAGGTACCAAGAGAAGTGCAACATGGCCGTATGTCCACGTGAGGATATCCTTTAGATGCCTTTTGGCTGGACTGGATCTGTCAACCACAGGTGCTCAAGGAAAGATGAGAGCTGAGTGTGAAGAGAGTAGGGTTGGACCTGGCAGTCCTGTGTTTGAATTCCAACTCTACCACTTAATGACAGTGTGACTTGCGATGCGGTACCAGGTAGACCAAGAATCAGTCTTCACTGGAAAAGCAGAGAGCCTGCTAGGTAAGAGATTTCTGGAATCACACTGGACTCCTCTACTTACTTGGTAGCTGTGTGAACTTGGGCAAGTTACTTAATCCCTCTGTGTCAGAGTTTTTATCTCTCTAAAGAACTATTAAAATCTCTACTCACTGGCTTCTTGTGAGAGTTAAGTGATATAATGGACACAAAGTGCTTGGTGCATAACAAGCACTCCAAATGAAGTGATATCATCATTGTATTAGTTATTTAGAAGAAGGAGCGGTTTGGCAAGTGACAGCTAAAGCAGATGTGAATGAACAGAAAGAAGTGAGGCAGTTGCATATGAAGCCTGGCCAATTAGGCTTTACTCCCTAAACAAACCAACAAACAAATCAACAGCAAAAATGCCCATCCTACTGATTGAAATCGTTGTTATGCCAATCCAGTCTTGCATGGCGTGGGGTGATGGGGCACAGGGGTTAGGGGTGGCTGGGGCGGAGGGTGGATGCTGAGAGGGGGATTTATCCCAGTGGGGTCTGAGGAGGCCCCACAGGTCTCTTAACAGGGCAGGGACCAGCAGGAAATCCTGCGGCTCCAGGGTCTCTGTTGGATTAAATTGCATTTCATGCCCATCTCAGCGTCTTCCCTCAGACACAGCCCGCTGCTGGGCTGATGTGCTCATTTGCACACCTGTACTGATCCTGAGGTTCACTACCATGTTTATACACAAAGAGTGGGGATTCTATAGGCCCTGTTTGAAGTAGCATCGACTCCGCCCACAGTGGGTGCCAAGTTCTGCGTGAGCGACCTCACCCATTGCTGGTTTCTCACAAAGCAGATCTACTCAGGGGCACCTGGGTGGGGCAGTTGGTTAAAGTGTCCAACTCTTGGTTTCCGCTCAGGTCATGATCTCAGGGTCGTGAGATTGAGCCCTGAGTCAGGCTCTGCGCTCAGCGTGGAGCCTGCTTGGGAGTCTCTTTCCCTCTCCCTCTGCCCCTGCTTGCTCTCTCTCTCTTTCCAATAAATAAATAAATCTTTAAAAACAAAGCAAAGTGGAGCTACTCATTTCATTGGAAAGAGAGAAAGCTAATGACAGCAATGGCCGACATATACTGAGTGCTGCTATGGGCCAAACACTGGGTTAAGGATTGTGCATGTATTAAGTTCCTTCATCGCTACAGTGAGCCTATGAAAGTGGCATTGTCTTTATTCCCATTTCATAGACGAGAAAGCTGAGGCACAGAGAAGTTACGTAGATGGGTCAAGTAAGTGCTCTGGCCGGGACTTTCAGCAGAGGACAGTGTGATTCTAAAGCCTGTGCTTTGCCACAGTCCCTGGATTTTCCCCAATGGCGAAGAGTCAGATGAGTTCCGCCCGTGCTGAGAAGTGGGGCTGGGCTATGTTGGGGAGGTGGGGAGGTGGAAAGGTGTGATGACAGGTGGGCCTGTTGTCTTTCAAAAGAAGGGAGTGGAGGGAATTTGTATCCTCCCCGACAGTCCAGTTTATTTTAAACAAAGGAACAAAAAAACCAGTTGGAACCTGCCGCATGCGGCCTTCGCCAGATGCTCGTGGCCACGGTCCTGGTCCTCCGAGTCTCCCAGATGGACATCCAGGGGCATTTGATGCTTCAGGCCTTCCCTACTACCATTCTGTGCCTCATGGAGCAAGGCACTGCTGTTGGCGGCTGGCTGGGCAGCTAGAATGTGCCAGACACTGTACTCACCACCAGCATGTGCGAGCTAGCTTCCTTCATCCCCTGCACCGACTTCAAAATTGCTCTTCTTATCCCAGTTTATCGATGAAGATACTGCAACGTATGTGAATTGGCTGAGCTCTCTTAGCTGGTAGGGGGACGCTTATTTCCAGGCCTTTGGACTTTTAACACAAGTGCCCTTTCCACTGTCCGTTGCTGGCCTCTGTATGGAATAATTTGAGGGCCTCTTTCAAAATACTCTCTGTCTCCAACTGACCCTGAAGTTCTCCCATGAGAGCTGACAGGGGCACATTGGGGTGACATGGGGTGACTGCTCTGTGGGCAGAGACTGCCTGTCTTACTCACTGTTTAATTCGCAGCCCAGTGCTGGGCACAGAGAAAGCTCCCAGGAATGCTTGACTAGAGAGGAAACATCACCCCTTCTCATATCTTTTTACCCAGGAAGAGAGAAAGCAAGATATGTGTGCCCCTTAAAGTAGGTGGGTTAGAAGGTGCAGGTGAGCTGAGGGTGTGGAGAATGCAAGAAGACAGTGACGTGGCAATGGAAGGTGTTATGTCTGGTAATTAATTATGAAATAATTCCATGGTGGCCCAGTCCCCACACTGCATTCCTGAGTCCAAACCCCTTCTGTGCCCCTGGGGCCCCATGATTGAATCCAGAATGCTCTGTCTTGTTTTTTCAGAGGAACACTAAAGTTGCCGACCCACGGATGGCGACCACACACCACCTGTCACGCCACCTTCGAGAACATCCTGCCTTCCCCTCCAACCTGTGCCCAACTCATTCTGTTACAATTTCAGTTTACAAAGCTCATTTTTTTCACTGTGAGCCTGAAAGAGTCAAATACAGTCTCTGTCTGAGTGCATTTTTTAACTGGCCCTGGTGTTAGCTTATTTATTCTCTTCCTTAACACACAAATGGCTTCTAAAAAGAGGAGTTTAATTTTGCAGCCCACTGGTCCATCATGTGCACCACGCACTCTGGTGGTTACATCATGCTGTCTCTCGTCAATGCCGTCCCTGTCAGGAGTCCAGGGCTGCTGTTTGGTATCTGGGAGTGGGGACGGACTTTGTGAGGAGAGACCCCAGGAGAGGCAGGATTTAGCCCTGACTCTGCTGGCGGCCATTTCGACACTGGGCCTTTGTTTTCTTATTTGTGAAATGAGAGAATTTGATGGGGTAGTGTCTAAGATTTCTTCCCTTTCCGATCGACTTCCACATAATTTTCCCCATGTCAGGGACTCTGCTAAGGCATGATGATGATGAAGCAAACACAGCTCTGTTCCCCAAGGTTATAGGTCAGGGATATACATAAATATTGTAAAAGTAACTGTATAATCAATATAACCAGGTAGGTGCTGTCCCAGAATAAGCTGTGCTTCGAGGATACACCTAAGGGAAAGATTCGTTCTGTCTGGTAGGACTGTCTGTGGGATGGAGTGGGGGGCGGGGGGAGCAGGCGAGGGAAGGTGGGGAAGGCTGCAGGGAGGTGAGGATGAGTGGGCTGGACCTGTATGTATGGGTGAGCAGTTCCCTGGCAGTGGGGTTGGGGAAGAGGGCAAGAAGTACCAGGAAGAACATGGGCCTGTGGCAGGCAGCTAAGTTCCTCCTGCCAAATAGCTAAGTATCCTATCAAGTTGAAGCTCTGTGATTTAGGGAAAGTTGAAGATTTGATAAGAATTCATAGAAAAAGGAAGGCTTTAGACAACAGCAAATGCCCTTCTCTTACTAGAAAATGTGCTACTTTAGGATCACACTAGGGCCTATCCTAGGGGTTTTGTTAAAAAAGGGCAGGTAGGAAGGGGAACCCTCCTACGCTGTTGGCGGGAATGCAAGCTGGTGCAACCACTCTGGAAAACAGTATGGAGGTTCCTCAAAAAGTTGAAAATAGAGCTACCCTACAACCCAGCAATTGCACTACTGGGTATTTACCCCAAAGATACAAATGTAGTGATCTGAACGGGTACGTGCACCCCAATGTTTATAGCAGCAATGTCCACAATAGCCAAACTATGGAAAGAGCCAAGATATCCATCAACAGATGAATGGATAAAGAAGATGTGGTATATATACACAATGGAATATTATACAGCCATCAAAAGGAATGAGATCTTGCCATTTGCAATGACGTGGATGGAACTGGAGGGTGTTATGCTGAGCAAAATAAGTCAATCAGAGAAAGACATGTATCATATGACCTCACTGATATGAGGAATTCTTAATCTCAGGAAACAAACTGAGGGTTGCTGGAGTGGTGGGGGGGTGGGAGGGATGGGGTGGCTGGGTGATAGACATTGGGGAAGGTATGTGCTATGGTGAGCGCTGTGAATTGTGTAAGACTGATGAATCACAGGTCTGTACCTCTGAAACAAATAATACCTTATATGTTAAAAAAAAAAAGAAGATAGTAGGAAGGGAAAAATGGGGGCGGAAATCGGAGGGGGAGATGAACCATAAGAGACTATGGACTCTGAGACACAAATTGAGGGTTCTAGAGGGGAGGGGGTGGGGGCATGGGTTAGCCTGGTGACGGGTATTAAAGAGGGCACGTACTGCATGGAGCACTGGGTGTTATACGCAAACAATGAATCATGGAACACTACATCAAAAACTAATGATGTAATGTATGGTGACTAACATAACATAATAAAATAAAATTAAAAAAAAAGAAAAGAAAAAAAGAAAAATGGTAGAAAAATATATAAAAAAAAGGGCAGGTAAGAAATATTTTCGGCTTTACAGGCCCTGTGGTCTCTGTTGGGACTGCTCAGCTCTGCTGCTGGAGTGCTAAAGGAGTCATGGACAATATGTACATGATTGCACATGGTTGTATTCCGATAAAACTTTATTTACAGAAACAGGTGGTGGGCTGCATTGGCCCGCAGGCGGTAGCTTGCTGACCCCTGTAGTATATACCAACAGGTAGAACTGAGATATAATCTTTAAAATTCAAGATGTCTATTATTGGTGCTATTTTATGACAATTTTTTTTATTTTTAAGATTTTATTTATTTGACAGAGAGAGACACAGCGAGAGACGGAACACAAGCAGGGGGAGTGGGAGAGGGAGAAGCAGACTCCCCACTGAGCAGGGAGCCCGATGCGGGGTTCGATCCCAGGATCCTGGGATCATGACCTGAGCTGAAGGCAGACGCTTAATGACTGAGCCACCCAGTTGTCTCTGCAATTTTTTTTTTCTTTTATTTTTTAAAGATTTTATTTATTTATTTGAGACAGAGAGAATGAGAGAGAGAGAGCACATGAGAGGGGGGAGGGTCAGAGGCAGAAGCAGACTCCCTGCCGAGCAGGGAGTCCGATGCGGGACTCAATCCAGGGACTCCAGGATCATGACCTGAGCCGAAGGCAGTCGCTTAACCAACTGAGCCACCCAGGCGCCCTTTTTTTTTCTTTTAAAGATTC
>NW_023270377.1:102463596-102500762 GCF_011800145.1 Mirounga leonina
CATGACCTGAACGAAAGGCAGACATCCAACCAACTGAGCCACCCAGGTGCCCCTATGACAATTTTTTTGAAAACTGCACATGGCATGTGTGGTCTTTTTTAAACTGTGTGGTGGGTCTTCAGTGGACAGTTGGTGGTATCTGCATACAACTTGGGCAAAGAGGAAGCTGTCTTGGGGGCCGTGAGCACCCTGCTCCCACCAGGCCCTGATCACTGCATGACTATGCAATCGAAAAGACTTCCTGACTTTCCTTGGAGCCCCTTCCTTCATTCCTCCTCCTCCTCAGTCCCTCTACCTTCCCCATGCCCATACCTACATGGCACTTCTGCCACCTCCCTGCAGAGGCTCACTCTCTCCCAGGTCCCCAAATACCAACTTTGACTGAGTCCCTACTTCACGCTGAGCATTGCAATAGGGATTCCATGATAAATAAGGCTAGGACTTGGCCTTTCCTTCCTCACATCCTCGGGTTCGTTGTCTTCTTCCTAAGGTGTGGTAGAAAAACTGTAGGATCCAAAGGCCGACTTGGACACTAATTGGTCATCAATGAATCACTTCTTTCTGGGTCTCTCATCTGAAGAAGCTGGCCTTAGGAATATCCTGGTTAACATCAGCTCTTGCATACTGTGGCTAATTATGGACATAAGACTTGGATGGATTGTTTCCATTTATCCGGTAGGAAAAAATGGTTGACGACTCAGAGCTTCAACCGCAGATGTATTTGTGTAGGTGGGTCTGTGGGGCCTCAGACCCCAGTTTATGGCCACCTGTCCACTCCATGCCCAGATAGCGAGAACCTTCCTTTTTGGGCCCTCAGTTCCTTGGATTCAGGATTCTGTCTTGGATGGTAGTTCAGAGAGGAGCCTGTAGGACACTGTCCTGGTGGCCTGCATTGGTGTGTCTGCCTGTCTGTCTCTCCCCTGGACCTGAGCTCCTCTGGCAGCGATGGGATCCAGTTTATCCACGTCATTTCCGGCAGTTCACACAGTGTCCGGCACATAGTTGGTGATCAGTAAAGGCTAGTTGAAAGCTTCATGACAATTTTTGATATTTGTGTGGGAGCCTTGCAGGCTACCCCAAAGAAAACAAGCCTACTTTTGACAGGAGAATTATTTACCGGGGGAGCCACGAACATTTATGAGCACTTTGTGCTGGGGCTTGGCACTCATTTAGTTCTTATAATGGTACATATAATTTCTATTTTACAAATGAGTAACTATATCAAATCAATATGCCAAGCCAATATCTTTTTGTTGATAAAATATATTGATTGTATGAGCCAGGTACTACACTATTCTGTACATTCATGTTTATATGTAATTCTAACTGTAACACTGGGCAGTTTATATTGTTACCTCCATTTCAGAGATGAGTAAACTGAGTCCTCGCCTAAGGTCCCCGGGGTAGTAAGTGGCACTGTCTGACTCCAATGCTTCTACTTTGATGTGTCAAATTCAACTTGGAGCTTCCTGGAAATCAGGGTGAAAAACTTGATGGGTTTCAGAGATTTTTGTTATGAGGATCTGTCCTAGAAGGATCTGTCTTTACGATAAAAAGCTATATGAATAACAGAAACATCCTCAACAACACTTTTACAATCTAACAAGGAACAAATTTGGGTATGGTATTTCTATAAAGACTCTTTTTTTTTTTTTTAAAGATTTTATTTATTTATTTGAGAGAGAGAATGAGAGAGAGAGAGCACATGAGAGGGGGGAGGGTCAGAGGGAGAAGCAGACCCCCCGCTGAGCAGGGAGCCCGATGCGGGACTCGATCCTGGGACTCCAGGATCATGACCTGAGCCGAAGGCAGTCGCCCAACCAACTGAGCCATCCAGGCGCCCCTATAAAGACTCTTGATTAATGTTCCCAAATTTCATTTTTTAAAGGAGTGATACTCCACCCTGGTTGCACATTCAGAACCCCCTTTATATATATAGAAAAACAATGCCCAGGCTGATCCTAGGCCAAGTAAATGAGATCTCTGGGGTCTTAACATGGATATATTTTTAAAAGACAATTAAGAACCTTTGTAGCAAGCATAGCTGGGTGGGGAGGATTCGCATGCTTCTTCACATATACAGTTCAGGAATATAATTCCTGGCAGTCTAACTTGTTATAAAGGCCACACTCTGGATGCTTTGAAGAGGGAGAGGAGAATATGACCCCTAGGCCTTCTTCCTCAAATGTGATTTATCTTAGAAGCACTTTTGATAGAACCTGGATGGGAGAGAATGCCAAGTAGCACTTGCTCCTGGAGCTGTGGGTGTGAGTGCCCTGGGTGTCTGATTGAAAGTCAAGTGTACAGTTGGTTGCTATCTTTCTTTTCAGTGACCTCTGTGATCTTTGCCCTCAGCAGCTGCACACACAAGTGGTGACCATGGTTAGAACAGCATCTTCAGAGAAGAGCGATGACCAGGGACAATAGAGGAACAAAAGCTAGGGACCCATTAATTTATTGCATTTGCGGAGTGTTTGAAATTTTCAAATCTTTTCCATGTTGTCTATCTTATTTAACTCTGATAATATTCTTTTTCTTTTTATTAGAGATAGAGTATGTGTGTGTGTGTGCATGCACACACATGCCAGAGGGAGAGGGAGAGAGACACTCTTAAGCAGGCTGTGTGCCCAGTATGGAGCCTGATGTGGGGTTTGATCTCACAACCCTGAGATCATGACCTGAACCAAAATAGAGTTGGTTGCTTACCCGACTGAGCCACTCAGGTGCCCTTCTGATAACATTCTCTTTAGCTTCCTGCAGAAGGCTCCTCATGATAGGGCCCTGGGTTACTTTTCTAGCCACTTCTCCTACCTCCTTCCCCAAGCACCTGTGCCCCCACCATTCAGAGCCATTGGCGGTCTTTCCTACCTGCACATGATTACTTGGACTGACTTCTCTCTCTCTGAATCTTTTCACCTATGTCCACTCAGTAAGTCCCCACCATCCTTCAGGATCAAGTGGACTGATTCCTTCTCCATCGGACCTTCCTCACGGTCCCTCACAACTCACTGGCTGTGATTCATCAAGGTCATCCTCTCTACTAGACTGAGAACTTCAAGGGCAAGTCGCTGGTTCAGTTCATTGTTTGCTTGTCTAGTGCTGTTCCAGTGTCTGGAAAATAGTATGTGTTTGATTAATGGTTGTTGAGTTAGTGAAAGAGATTTTGGAAGAGCAGGAAAAGAGTAAGCAATTTGCCAGGTTGTAAGTCACTGGTTGTTTCTCCCAATGCGATCCTTTTAAATGGATTTGTTCCATCCACACAGGGCAAAGCCCAGTGTCATGAATAACAGATCCTGAGAAAAATGGGAATGATGTGGTCTCTGGAAGGGAGGAGGGTGATGGGGGTGGGGTGGGAGAAGGCAGGCCTGGGAGTGGGAGGGAGCCTTGTTTTTCACTGAGTGCCCTTTTGACATTTTTTTTCTTTTTCTTTTATTGAAGTATAATTAACATACAGTGTTATATTAGCTTCAGGTATACAATATAATGATTCTGCAATTCTATACTCAGTGCTCATCATGATCAGTGTGCTCTTAACCCCCTTCACCTAATCCACCCATTTCCCCCACTCCCACCTCTCCTCTGGCAACCACCAGTTTGTTCTCCATGTTTAAGAGTATATTTTTGTTGTTGTTGTTTGTCTCTTTCTTTCTTTCTTTGTTTTGTTTCTTAAATTCCACATATGAGTGAAACCATATGGTATTTGTCTTTCTCTGACTGACTTATTTCAGTTAGCGTAATAACCTCTAGTTCCATCCATGTTGTTGCAAATGACAAAATCTCATCCATTTCTATGGCTGAATAATATTCCATTGTACACATATATACCACATCTTCTTTATCCACTCATCAATCAATGGGCACTTGAGTAGCTTCCATATCTTGGCTATTGTACGTAATGTTGCAATAAACATTGGGGTGCATATACCTTTTCAAATTAATGTTTTCATGTTCTTTGGGTAAATAACCAGTAATGAAATTACTGGATCATATGGTGATTCTATTTTCAATTTTTTTTTAAAGAGATACACATTTTCTTTTTTTTTTTTTAAAGATTTTATTTATTTATTTGACAGAGAGAGACACAGTGAGAGGGGGAATACAAGCAGGAGGAGTGGGAGAGGGAGAAACAGGCTTCCTGTGGAGCAGGGAGCCCGATGTGGGACTCGATCCCAGGACCCTGGGATCATGACCTGAGCCAAAGGCAGATACTTAATGGCTGAGCCACCCAGGCGCCCCATCTGTTTTCAGTTTTTGAGGAAGCTCCATACTGTTTTCCACAGTAGCTGCACCAGTTCGCATTCCCACCAATAGTGCATGAGTGTTCCTGTTACTCCCCATCTTCACCAACACTTGTTATTTCTTGTGTTTTTGATTTTAGCTATTCTGACTGGTGTGAGGTGATATCTCATTGTGTTTTTTTAAACATTTTTTAAATTTAAATTCAATTAGCCAACTGATAGTACATCATTAGTTTCAGGTGTAATGTTCAATAAATTATAAGTTTATAATATAAACTTATAATTTATTGAACAAAAATATAACACCCAATGCTCATCACATCATTGTGGTTCTGATTTGCATTCCCCTGGTGATTAGTAATGTTAAGACCTTTTCATGTGTCTGTTGGCCATCTGTATGTCTTCTCTGGAAAAATGTCTCTTCAGGTCCTTTGCCCATTTTGAATTGGGTTGTCTTTTTGGTGTCGAGTTGTGTAAGTTCTTTATATAATTTGGATACTAACCCCTTATATGGATATACCATCTGAAAATATTTTCTCCAATTCAGTAGGTTGCCTTACATTTTGAATTCTGTATATAATCTGACATTACATGTATGTAATGTGCTACCTATTCAAAAGGTCGTTTAATTTACATGTATTACCTATTCAAAAGTAAAATATAACATGGAAATAATCACTGCATACGGACTGAGTTTAGTGTGAGTGCTGAGCACATTGGGCTTTGGAGTCAGATCTGGGTTTGATTCTTAACCTGAGCAAATTTCTTAGCCCACTGAAGCCTCAGCTTCTCTATTTTAATATAAATATAATAACAGCAACTCTTTTTTTATTTTTTTTATTCTTATGTTAATCCCCATACATTACATCATTAATTTTAGATGAAGTGTTCCATGATTCATTGTTTGTGCATAACACCCAGTGCTCCATGCAGAATGTGCCCTCCTCAATACCCACCACCAGGCTAACCCATCCTCCCACCCCCCTCCCCTCTAGAACCCTGTTTGTTTTTCAGAGTCCATCGTCTCTCATGGTTCGTCTACCCCTCTGATTTCCCCCGCTTCATTCTTTCCCTCCCACTACCTTCTTCTTCTTCTTCTTTTTTTTCTTAACATATATTGCATTATTTGTTTCAGAGGTACAGATCTGAGAGTCAAGAGTCTTGCACAATTCACAGCGCTTACCAGAGCACATACCCTCCCCAGTGTCTATCACTCAGTTACCCCATCCCTCCCACCCCACCCCCCACTCCAGCAACCCTCAGTTTGTTTCCTGCGATTAAGAATTCCTCATATCAGTGAGGTCATATGATACATGTCTTTCTCTGTTTGACTTATTTCACTCAACATAATACCTTCCAGTTCCATCCACGTCGTTGCAAATGGCAAAATCTCATTCCTTTTGATGGCTGCATAATATTCCATTGTATATATATACCACTTCTTTATCCATTCATCTGTCGATGGACATCTTGGCTCTTTCCACAGTTTGGCTATTGTGGACATTGCTGCTAAAAACATCGGGGTGCACGTACCCCTTCGGATCCCTACTTTTGTATCTTTGGGGTAAATACCCAGTAGTGCAATTGCTGGATCATATGGTAGCTCTATTTTCAACTTTTTGAGGAACCTCCATACAGTTTTCCAGAGTGGCTGCACCAGCTTGCATTCCCACCAACAGTGTAGGAGGGTTAACAGCAACTCTTTAACAAGTTAATAAAGGAAAAAAAGCAGCCCCTGCAAGCCAGGAGCTGGCCTAACATGCACAGCCAATTGTGGGTGTTCTCCTGTGAACATAACATTACCAGACCCCAGCAGCAGACAAGGCCGCTCTGTGACTGCAACTGAGCAGAAAGAAAACCAAATCACTTCATAACCATGTCTGAATACAGATAAAAGCAGAACATGGTCCAAATCACAGAAATGATAAAACGTCCCCCATGCTGTTTTTTTTTTTTAAATTTTATTATGTTATGTTAGTCACCATACAATACATCATTAGTTTTTGATGTAGTTATCCACGATCCATTGTTTTCATATAACACCCATGTGCCCTCCTTAATACCCATCACTGGGCTAACCAATCACCCCCCCACCCCAAAGCCCTGTTTGTTTCTCAGAGTCCATAGTCTCTCATGATTCATCTCTCCCTCCAATCCCCACCCCCCATTTTTCCCTTCCTTCTCCTAGTGTCCTCCATGCTATTCCTTATGTTCCACAAATAAGTGAAACCATATGATAATTGACTTTCTCTGCTTGACTTATTTCACTTAGCATAATCTCCTCCAGTCCCATCCATGTTGATGTAAAAGTTGGGTATTCATCCTTTCTGATGGCTGAGTAATATTCCATTGTATATATGGACCACATCTTCTTTATCCATTCATCTGCGAATATCATCCTCAATGGGGAAAAGCTGAGAGCCTTTCCCTTAAGATCAGGAACACGTCAAGGATGCCCACTCTCACCACTATTGTTCAACATAGTACTAGAAGTCCTAGCAACAGCAATCAGACAACAAAAAGAAATAAAAGGTATTCAAATTGGCAAAGAAGAAGTCAAACTCTCTTTTTGGAGACGACATGATACTTTATGTGGAAAACCCAAAAGACTCCAGCCTCAAATTACTAGAACTCATACAGCAATTCAGTAATGTGGCAGGATACAAAATAAATGCACAGAAATCAGTTGCTTTCTTATACACTAACAGCACAACTGTAGAAAGAGAAATTAGAGAAACGATTCCATTTACAATAGCACCAAAAACCATAAGATACCTCGGAATAAACCTAACCAAAGAGGTAAAGGATCTATACTCTAGGAACTACAGACACTCATGAAAGAAATTGAAGAAGACACAAAAAGATGGAAAAATATTCCATGCTCATGGATCGGAAGAATAAACATTGTTAAAATGTCTATTCTACCCAGAGCAATCTATACCTTCAATGCCATCCCGATCAAAATTCCAATGACATTTTCCAAAGTGCTGGAACAAACAATCCTAAAATTTGTATGGAATCAGAAAAGACCCCGAATCGCCAAGGAAATGTTGAAAAAGAAAAACAAAGCTGGGGGCATCACGTTGCCCAATTTCAAGCTATATTACAAAGCTGTGATCACTAAGACAGCATGGTACTGGCCCATGCTGGCTTTTATAAACTGCGGCTTGTTTATTAATAAGCTTCAATTTGTTCTTTCCGCCTTATGGATAAGAATTGTCAAGGTAATGAAATACTGGATTCCTTCTCCTTCCTGAAAGTTTCCAATCCAGAGCCAAGCCCCTCTGTCTCGGACCCTTCCCCAGACCTCTTAACAAAAGCTCAAAACCTATTCTGTATCTTTTTTACCATCCTCTTACTGAGTCGCCACTTGGTATGCATTTTCTTTCATTCCAATGAGTCAGTAAGCCTTGCTTTGTTCAATTGCAGATATATTCCTGGTCCTTTTGGCTGGAAGACATTGACAGGTTTTCATTGCCATTACCATCATCATCATTACCATCATCATCATCATCATCACCTCTTTCTCTCTGTTGCCTCTCCTGTTTGGATTTAACTGAGATCAGACAACAGCAAGATCTTTCAACTGCATTGTGGGAAATAATAATAATACTTTAGCACAAGCGGAAAAAAAAAAAAAGAGGACTCTTATTTCCCAGAGAATCCCAGCTGAGCAGTCCTTGTCAATGTCAGCTTTTGCAGAAGATGTCCTGGGCAGACCTGAAGTATACTCTGAGCATATTATGGATTCATTGGGAGTCTCTGCAGTCCAAGGAAGCCAAGCAAACTCAAAGACTCACAACAAATCAACACAACTGCTTAAAGAGCTAGTACCTGAGCTCGGGAACCTATGAGAAAAGTAGATGGAATATTCATTACCCTTCAGGAATGGCCAGGGGTGACCTTCAGGAGATGAAGGTCATCTCAGTGCAAAGATAACCCTGGAGGCAGAGAAAGGGACTCCATTGTAGGGAATTCTTTTCTAGGTTTCTTTGGCTGCCATGAAAAAGAGTTTGAGCATCTTAGTACTTGGGAATACTTAGTACTACTTTTTGTTCACTCTCATTTTGGGCTTAGAAATGAGAAAGGAATTATTGTTTGTGTTCAGGAATAATAAGGAGTTTTTACCATGGGAAGATGCTAATACTCTAAAGTGGCACTAAAGGGGGGCATATAAAATATACCTACCTTATGATTAAAGCTTAATAAAAGTTATATAGAGAAGAAAATCTGGGAGAAAAGTCCTGGAATGTTAATTGTCCCTGTGTGGTGGGACACCTAGTGATTGTCGGACTCTTTCATATTTTTAAAATGTCCTACGATGAGCATGTATTGCTTTTATAATGGAAAAAGTGAATGATAATACAAAATGTTCATTTTTGTACTGATAGGGCTTGAATTTAAGCAACCGGAAGACTTGAAGGATGCAGATGATGGTGACTGAGGGTCACATCGGGGGGCCCAGGCAGCAAGTGCAGGCTGACCCCTGATGGCAGGGGGATTAGAAGCTTCCAGAGGCCCCTACTTCTTCCTCAGAGAAGGCACAAAGCCGCTGGGAGTCTGCTCTTGATATGTAAACAGAAGATTAAGTATGATGATGGCACCATTCAGATGAGGAGGGGACTTCTGGCCGGGATGAGCTGTAAATAACCCCTGAGTTCAGCCCTGTGGCCAGCACCCCACTACCCAGTTCTGTGGAGTATTCTTGGTGGTCAGCCTCCACAAGCAGGTGTTCAGGGAGGTATGAGAAACTTAACTGAGTTCAACTGTGGTACAGTAAGCTTGCAGGGATGAGAGATGAGGCTGGGTGGGGAGAATTGAGAGCATGGTGGGAGGTGGGAACATGTGTGGGAGGTGGGTGTGGTTCCCTAGGTGGGTGCTACTTACATTTGGGTACCACATCCTTCTGGGGGTTGTGTGATATAAGGCATAATAGCATAAACATATCTTCTTGGAGATTCAATTTGATTTGATTTTTCCCAGGGTGAGGGCAGAGAAAGTCAAGAAATTTAACTGCTAAGAATTTTATATAATTTTTTAATATTAAACAGATACATTGGGCACTGAAATGTGAAATCTGCATGAATTATTAAAAGATAAAACAGTAGAGCACAAAGAAATTCTGGGCTTGCAGGGGGCTGCATTGTGGCTCATCTTCAAACCCGTAGGCATTCACTCTTGGCCAGTTTGGCATATTTTTTCTTTTTCACCAGAAACTGATTTATGGAGCAGAGAATGGAAAACTCTCTGGGAGAGTGAATTTGGGGACCAGTTTCCCAATTCTTTCTTTTTTGAAGGAGCTGTGGAAAGTTTAGAAGTAGCTCATGATAAATTTTTTTTTAAAGATTTTATTTATTCATTTGAGAGAGAAAGAGAGAGAGAATAAACAGGGAGGAAGGGCAGAGCGAGAGAGAGAGAAGCAGACTCCCCACTGAGTAGGGAGCCCAATGCGGGGCTCAGTCCTAGGACCCGGAGATCATGACCTGAGTGGAAGGCAGACACTTAACCGACTGATCCACCCAGGTGCCCCCATGATAAATTTTTAAAAGCAAATAACATGCATATAAAATTCTGAAAAAAACACATTAGATCCAGGGAATGGTCTTTTTATCACTTTAAAAGGATGTGAAATGGGTCTTCGTGGGCTACACAGGTGGGGGAATGAGGCACTTGTTACATCATCGAAGCTTAATTTTGTGTGGATCACTCCCCACTCTGAAAGTATCATGCATGAATGCACGCATTCATTCATTCATTCATTCATTTGACAAAGACTTATTGAGTCCCTACTATGTGGAAATCCCTATACACAGAACAATTTCCTGCTCCCCTGGGGCTTGAGCCTCTGGATCCTACAGTGGTACAGCCTGGAACTAAAGCATCCTTGTGGTTACCGGGAAGTGTACCATGGACTCTGTGCTGCTGAACCTAGATTCTTGTCCAGCTCAGCTAGTGTGGTTGATTGGCCTTGGGCAGGTCACGTGACTTTAAGGATCTGAATGTATGTATGTATGTATGTGTATTTCCTCCTCTATAAGCTAAGGACATGGCCCATCTATCTCAGCTAGTCCTGCCGATTTCTCAGTGTGGCTGTGGGATTTGCTAATACGTATGCAAGGGCTTCATCATCTGCAACATGTTCTACTGGGTTAAGCTGATAATATAAATAACAAAATAATAATTTCAAAGTGTTATTATTATAATCATTATACCATTATAATGAGGGTTTTTTTTTTTTTCAGCTGTGAAGGTCATAAAATCAAGGTTAAGAGGTGTTTTTGAGAGAAAGTCTAAAGCAAAACTTCACAGTGAAGCTGAGGGAGAATGGAGCGTTGCCTTCAGCCTCCCTCCAGCAGGTCTGGGGACCTGCAGACCCTCCTGGGGATGTGGGCTCCCAGCACTGCCTTGTCTCCTACCCTCCCACGAAGAAGCAGAATGGCCTAAGCATTGGGCTTGATTTCAATGTCGTCTGGAGGTTGAGGCACAGAATTATCTCACATTCAAAACAAGCTCAGTTTACAAGGAGTGCAGAGCCGCCTTTCATACATGAGATGGTGTCGGCACCATCCATCCTTTCTCCAAGGAATAGGGCCTTTGGGGGAGTCCTGAGGGGAGGAAGTGGACTGCCTGCCACTTAGGAACGATGGGCAGAGGACATCGTGTGCGGTGGTGGCCCGCATTCCGTGCTGCTCTTCACAACCCACGTACAGGCAACAGAAGGGAAAGTCTTAGAGGGTTTGCTGTGTGCTAGACCTTTGTTTGAAGCCCTGGACCTGTACCAGCTTGCTTAATCCTCAAAGAAACCTAGTGAAGCAGCACTATTTTATTACCATTTTACAGTTAGGGAAACAGAGGCATAACAAGGTAAAGTAACTGACCAAAGTCACATAAATCATGAATGGGAGTGAACCTGGATTTTAAAAGCAGAGCCTGCCCCTCAAAACTACAGCACTATGGTGTCTCTCAGTCTGCTTCCATTTTAATCTCTTGTTTTTTGAGAAATGTATCTTTTTCCTTCATGATGCCCCGCTTTTTTGGGGGGGGAGCTGGGCTTTACTACTGATGGGGAACATGGTTAATAAAAGATTCTATATCATCTATCTATCTATCGATCGATCGATCTATCATCTATCATCTATCTATCTATCTATTATCCATCATCTGTCATCCATCCATCCATCCATCCATCCATCCATCCATCCATCCGTCTAGTAATCACTTATTCAGGAATATTGAGTGGGCAGACTCATTTCACATAGCGGAAAACTTTTCCACTGTGGAATCAGAGATGTCTGGATTTATAGCCAAACTTCCATGTGTGACCTTGAATAAACCAGTCTCCATGAACCATAGTTTCCTGATATGCGAAATGGGAATTAGAATACCTATTTTGATTGCAGGAATGTTGGAATTAGAAATAATACTCTTAACATATCTAGCACAGAGTAAATGCTTGATAAATGTTAACTCTGCCTCGAGAAAAAAAAAGTATACAGTTTATTCTCTGCTTTCCCTATTTATATTTGACTGTAACTTGCTACCTCTACCAAAGCATAATAAACCTGGGTCACCTGCTGTCTTGTTGATATTAGTGTTGTCCATATAGCTCTGATGACCATGAACATGGAACGGTGGCATGGGAATATCGTTGAGCTCTGCTGCACCTGGGGAGAAAGTGTCTCACACTGAGAATGTATTGGTTAAGCTAGGCTAGGCTAAGATGCAGTAACAAACAACCCCACATCTCAGTGCTTAAGCTTAACATAATAAACTTTTATTTATCTCTCACTCTACGTGTGTACTGTGCCCATGAGAAGGCCCTGCTCCCCACAGTCTCTCATGGGTCCAGAATGATGGAGGCTCCATCACCATTGAGCTGCACCGTCTGAGATTCATGAGCTTCTTGGCGGCTGTTGTAGGGGAAGAGAATCTGTACTGGGAGTTCAAGCTTCAGGCTGGAAGCCAGCACACATCCCTTCAGCCCACAGCCTGCAGGTCTATCATGACCCTACCTGACTGCACAGGGCAGGGAAATCATGCCCCACATTGAAGGGAGAGGAGAAACGGATGTGGACCGTCACTCAGGTGGGATCTTGTTTCTGTTTGGTCATTTCTTTGCAGCTTGGATCCCAATCAGAAAGGGATGCCTTTCAGCTAAGACATGGAAAACCTCCTTCCTTTTTCATTGTAGACAGGCAGGAGGCCCCCAATAGGGGTAAGACAGGGATCCCTCAACCCCAACCAGAGAAAAAAGTCCTTGGGTTTGTGTTTCTGGGTTGAGATGTTGAGAGGGGGTTGAGCCAAGGGAGAAGCATTATGCTATCTCACCACAGAGTGTTCCAATATAAGAATGTCAGCATTACAGTGATGGCAAATCAGAGGTTGGGCTTTAGAGGTTAAAACACCTGGACTGTCCAGTCCCAGTGCTGAGATGAGCTTGGCTTGTGACAGGGTTCTGGAGATGTGAACATCGGCATTAGTATCAACTTCAGATGTAAAGATGGTCAACATTTTCTCTGCTAACTCATCAGAACTGTATCATTCATATAATAATTAGTAATTTTGAAGCCCTTGGAGGATATAATTTTGTTTGGAGCTCTTCCTCCTCTAAGGCCCAAAGGCATGGTGTTGTGATGGGAGAAGATCGATGTGGGGTCCCTGAGCTATCACTCGTCAGCTGTTTGACCTTGGGCTTACTTCTTCAGCCTCAGTTTCCTTATCAGTAAAATGGGGACAGTGATAACTCTGATTGTGCAGGGCGGTCATGACCATCAAATGAAATATGACCCTCAAATGAAAGAGCCTGGTTCTACACTCAGTCATGGCTGATTAAATGCCAGGCATTATTTTGTTTCCTACATTTGCTTATTGCTGGTTAGATGGGGGCGTCAGGGTATGCTCCTATACACCCTTGGCAACCTGTCAGCGATGCTGGGGTCTGAATCACAAAATAATGCTCTTTCCTCTCATCCATTCACTCGGGCTTCTTTCTGTACTAATGAGACCCAACATTCCAAGCTGGTGCTCATCTAATAACTCTCCTCTTTTCCCCAAATGAACCTTGATGATTTTGTCCTGCCACTGTTAGCAGGACCCCTCAAGCCACCTGTCTCCCACCCCTACCATCAGCGAGGGGGTTGGTGAGCCCTGTTTTGGGTGGGGGGTGATGGGGGGAGAACATATCAGAAGATGACAGTCACTGCCTACAGAGCAAGTGACGCTGGGGGACAAAAGCGAGAAAAGAGACAGGACGGGGGGACAGAAAATAAATCTCCCTCAGTAAATGGCTTTATTCTGGAGCGATGTTGGTGCATTTAAGAAATGGATGTGGTTGAATTGCAAAAGCAGAGCAGTGCTTTGCTGTTGACCAGGCTCTGTGATAACATAGGTGTTTATCTGAAGACCTTCTTACACGTGCATACATGACGACTTTTTCTAGTTAATTAGAAACGGAGTTTTATTGCCGGCACGTCCCATCTCCCATCAATCTCTGGGGCAGACAACTGCTTGATGGAAGTAAATTTTCCAGTTTTGATGGCATTTGTGATTGGGGTAAGAAGGACCTTGATGAGTCATTGCATTAGCAGCCTCTGCCCACAGGCTGTCCCGTGTGGGGACACATATATGTCACATTGCAGCAATGGTGCCAGTCTTTCCACTGATTCTTCTCGTCAATGACAATATAGTGAGTAATAATTAAAAATAAATAGCTAACATTTATTAAGTTGTTGCCTACATGCTAAGTGCTTTGCACTAATTCTCTCATTTTATGATAATAACTCCCGGAGGGATAGACTATTGCTATCCTGTTACATAGACAAGTTTTGGAAGGTTAAGTTATGGGCACCAAAGACAGAGTTGTGACCAAGAGGGGGTCACAGCCCTGCCTTCCAGGAGCTTATAGTCCAGCAAGGACACACGTGCCGAGGAAATGCCGTGTGTTAAGGATGGCAGCAAAGACACTGTGCTCTGGAACTACATGGAAGCCAAGTTAGCCCAGCACTGGGATGTCAAGGCAGGCTTCCTGGAGGAGGTGATACTTGGACTGAGACCTGAATAGTCAGGCAGGCAAAAGATGGGGTGGAGGGGCCCTTACCGGGTGTGGCTTTCAGCAGCCTCCTCTGGCTTGTTTCAGTCTACTAGTTATGGTCAATGCAAAAATGGCAAATTGGAGGTTAAGGCTTTCGAGGTTGAAAAACAAAGAGCACTGGGACTGTCTCATATCTCAAAGAACAGCTGCCCAGTCTCTGCGGCTGAATATCTCTTGAATTTGGCTTCTGAGTACAAGAGCAAGTACCAGGAGGAGAAGGCAGCATAATCTTTCATGTGGTGGATGGGCCATGTGGTTCCGTGCAAGGGTCGGGGGAGGAGAGGAGTGGAGTGAAGAAAGGCTGGAGAGGGGGCTGGGCCTGTGCCCCGAAATCTCATAAGCCAGTTAAAGGGTTTGAAAGCAGTAGGGGTCCACGGGAGGCTGTTCAACATAAAAAGAGAGGCTGGCCTCGTATTTCAGAAATGTGGCTTTGACTGAAGTAAGAGAAGTGGATTGAATAGGGAAAGCTGAGAGTTGGGGAGACCAAACAGGGAGGTGAGTCAGTGATCTGGGCAGATGACAGGTGACAGAGCTGGACTAGACTCATGGTGATGGAGACAGAGGGGAGCGGACACCTGTGTAGGAAGGAAGGGATGCAGCGCACAGGTCCTGGCGATGGACAGCTATGCCGGGGGCGGGGAGCAGAGGATCCCGCCCGGGTTACTGGATACTTGGGTTACTGGAGAGATGGTGGTGGCATCTGTCAAGGTAAGAAATAGCACATCGCAAAGGACATTGTAAGTAAGCAGAAATAATCAGGCATCATCACGCAAGCAACTTTATTATTATTTTTTTTTATCTCTTACTATTCCTTTAAGTCTGTTGAGTTGGGTGAAAGCTTGGACAGGTCTTAGGGCTCTTGTGGTCTCTTAGGTGACACCAGGTCCTCAGTTACTTTAAGTCACATACACAGCCTCAGTAAACAAGCAAAGGGTCCAGTCCAATATATTAGTGAGCCCCCCAATCCTCATTTAAGTGTTGGGTCCCCACCTCTGTCCCACTGAGGCCCTTTGTTCTCAGCGGCTCTTATCTTCCCCCACTTCCCAGCTGCCGAGTCTGATCCTACTAGTGTGGGAGTGAGGTAGAGGAGGGGGCTGGGATGGGGAAGTGAGCTAGCTCTGCCCTCTCTCTGCCCGGCAGGTGCTCAAGGCACTCTCTCAGGCACTTTTATGGATTCTCTGCTGACTCCCTACTGGGCCCTCTTTCATGGGAAATGCTTCTCTTTCAAGAGGATGGCCCATTCACTCTTCAGCTTCCGTTTTCCACCCGTTTGTCCTTCTGTCTTAGGCTAAGGCCCCCACCCTGGCAGGATGGATTTAGAGCAGCTTGGGGTCAACATTTCTTTCTTCTTCTTTTTTTTTTTGTTATGTTATGTTAGTCACTATACGGTACATAATTCGTTTTTGATGTAGTGTTCCATGATTCCTTGTTGTGTATAGCACCCAGTGCTCGTCACAACTCGTGCCCTCCTTAATACCCATCACCGGGTTACCTCATCCCCTCACCCACCTCCCCTCTGAAACCCTCAGATTGTTTCCCCGGAGTCCATAGTCTCTCATGGTTCATCGTCAACCCCACTGAAGGGAGGTGAATCAGAGGGGTCGACATTTCTATCATGGGTTCATCTGCAGCCTGCAGGCTTCCCTTGCTTTGATCTGCTTTTTGATCTGTGCTCACTTCCCAGACACAGGTCTGAATTCTGCTGCCACAGCTTTGGCTTTCTCGTGCAGGACTCAGGGTGAATTTGCTGTGTTCCCCGTCTGTGGGGAGTGCATATCAAAGCCTCTCACCAGCTGGTATCTGTGGGTAGCACCCCTCCATCTCTCCCCAGTGGGGGTGGTTGATACTCCCAGCTCCCAGTGACCATCTCTAAAGGAATCTTTCTTCAAAAAATAAATTTCGTTCTTTCTTTAAAAAAATTGAAATGTAATTGACACACAATGGTACATTAGTTTCAGGTGTACAACATAGTGTTGAGGTAAGTCTACACGTTATGCTGTGCTCACCACACATGTAGTTCCCATCTATCGCCATACAGTGATATTACAATATCCTTGACTATATTCCCCATGCTGTATCTTTAGCTGCTATGACTTATTCATTCCATAACTGGAAGCCTGGATCTCTGACTCTCCTTCACCCATTTTGCCCGTCCCCCACCGCCTCCCTTCTGTCAACTATCAGTTTGTTTATTCATCTGTTTTGATTTTTAGATTCCATTTACCAGTGAAGTCATATGGTATTTTTCTTTCTCTGTTTGACTTTTTTCACTTAGCATAATACCCTCTAGGTCCATCCGTGTTGGTGCAAATGGCAAGATCTTCTACTTCTTTATGGCTGAGTAATATTCCATTGTGTTTGTGTGTGTGTGTATGTGTGTGAGTGCGTACACATGTGTGTATCTATATGTACATATATATTTACCTACCGCGCCTTCTTTACCCCTTCATCTATCAGTGGACACTTGGGCTGCTTCCATAATTTGGCTATTGTAGATAATGCTACTGTAAACATAGGGGTGCATGTATCTTATCAAGATATGTGTTCACTGTTTTTGCCTTCTTTGAATCAATACCCAGGAGTGGAATTACTGGATCATATGGTATTTCTATAAAAAATAAATTTCTTAATATTTATTATATTTTAAAATATGTTTATGGACAATTGATCATTTAACTGGTTCTCATCATCATGTTTGAAGTGTCACACTGATGTCCGTACTATGCCTGATTTTGGAGTCTGGCGTCTATTGCATGTTGCAATCTCCTTTGAAACCTCCACTTTAATAGCCTGTTGCATTATACTTTCAATCTTCTCCACCTTCTCTGTTAGAGTCTTATAGCTGTGCTGTGAAGTGGGTAGAGAAAGCATCTTGTCTCTATATTTCAGCTCAGGAGCTAGAGAAACTGGGACAATAAATGAATGAACATTGTTAGCCCAGATTAATTGACTAAAAGCCTGTGGAAGTGGCTGAATCAGGAGGGGTGGGCTCAGCAGCCTTGGCTACCTCTGGACCAGGCTGTAGCAATGACCCCACAAAGCTGTGCCTGAAGTCAGCCTTCCTGTGTGGGACAGAGCCTCAGTAGCATGGATGCCCCCCAAGCTGGGGCTGCCTGAGAAATAAACTTGAGCCAAGAGCTCACCCAGGGCCCTGGCCTGTGTCCTCAGGCAGGAAGAGGCAGAGTAGAGCTTCAAGCTGAACTGTGTTCAGTTCCTGTGATCTGGAGCAAGTCCCTTAAGCTCTCTGGGCCTCAGTTTCCTTATTTGTTAAATAGAAGTAATAATAGCTTCTTCCCAATGTTGTCACAAGGACTAGATGAGATAACATCTACAAAATTCCGGCATACTGCTTGCCTAGCACATAGGGTAGATGATGAATAATAGACACTGTCCTAAAGCTTAGATCAGGGCTATTGAGAAGACTCTATGGCCCTCTATGAAGGTGGGGTCTGAAGAATGGAAGGATTAATAGGCCCTTCCCTCAGAATTGGAAGCAGAAGGCAGAAGTCCCAAGTGTTCATCTTTCTTGGTGATTTGTATAATCTGCTTTCTCTTAGTATTGAGCATTCTGGCTTGTTTTTTTTGAACAGCAAGGGAGCCATGAGCTGGGAGATTTTCAGGCTGTTCTCAGCAGGTTGGGGGATGGCAACCCCACTGGGCAGAGTGAAGGTTGTGAAGTCTTCTCTATTCTAATTCTAGCAATTATGACCAAGAGGAGAAAGTAGGCTGTTTCTAGGTCCAAAGGAAGAGAGGGCAGGAGTGTTCGGGATGCTGGCCTTGAGAAGAGGGGAGCCCTGAAGGCCCCGGAGCTGGAGGCCTGTGAGCAAGGTGGCATTGCCCGGAAGGTGGGGGCTCACAGCAAAGACTCAAGGGCCAGTCCAAACCCACTAGGGCCCTTGAACCACCTGTTAGCTTTGCTTGAGTTGAATCTCAATGGATGCAAACATAGGAAATCCATCTGTAGGTACTGCCTCTGTTATCTTCAGGCCTTATAAGGCTACCTGCTTGGATTCATACATACTTTAAAATGGAATACAGTGAACTACAGAGACAGTAACAAGATCGGTGGTTGCCAGGGTTTTTTTGGAGGAGTAAGAGTGGGATGGGGAGATGACTAGGTGAAGCACAGAAGACTTTGAGGGCAGTGAAAATATTCCATATAACACCATAATGATGGATATGTGTTATTATACATCTGTCCAAAGACATGGGATGTACAGCATGAAGAATAAACCCTAATGTAATCTACAGACTTTGAGTGATAATGATGTGTCCATGCAGGCTCATCAGTTGTAACAAATGTATCTTCTGGCAGGGGATGTTGGTAAAGGGGGAGCCTAGCCCTGCATGTGCCTCCCTCTGTACCTCCCTCTCAATTTTGCCATGACCTGCTCTAAAGAATAACATCTTTGTAAAAACTAGAATATGTTTTGTGTTTAGCCTCACTATCGCTCTTGTTCATCACGACATGAGTAATGATTCTGCAGAGCATGGAGGTCCTGCTCCATTGCAGCCCAGGGATCCTGCCACTGCTGGGTTTACCTTAACTGATGTGACTGGCGTCTTGTCCCCACAGAGTGTTTGTAGGTGTGTGCACACTTGCATGTGCATGTCCATTTAGGAGGAGACAATAGGTGGGAGATGGTGAAGAAGACAAAATGTGATGAGCACTTACTTTAGCTGTAAAGCTTCTGGCTTCTACCTGCTATTCTACAATGATGTTTCTGTTAAGCATAAATGATGGAGCAATCCTTAGTAGTGGGAAAATGTCATCAGGGCATTTTTCCCATGGACATTTGCTGAGATGGTTACCACGTAGGAATTCAGTACCTTGCAAATATGTACTTCCTGTATAAGGAGATGTATTTATCTATGTGCTGGGGTGTGGCTGGGGGCTCATCTTATGGCAGCCTGTACCCTGAAAAGTGTGTTGAGGCTTTGTTTGTAGTACATAGCGGGCCTGGTAAAATTGATCGATTGGGTGATTGATGGTTTCTGTGATTTGGGGTCTCAAGCTTGAGCATGCCTCAGAATCACCTGTGGGGCTTGTTCAAACACAGACTGTCTCTTGCCCCATGCCCGGGCTGTCTGATTCAGTACGCCAGGTAATTTTCCAGGTGACTGAGGCTGCTGGTCGAAGGACCACGGTTTGAGGACCATAGGGCCTGTAAGCAATTATAATAAAATTTCATGTCATCCCTTTTAGGCACCTACACTAATTGTTTACTCTTAGGGGTTTAGAGTGTTCCATGGTCAAAAGGAAAGTGACATGCAGCTTTTTTACCTGGGCCATTCCCAGGAATCTGAAAGCAAAGTTCAGGTCAAACCTATGTGGAGAACAGACTCCAGGCCTCAGGCAAGATGTGGTTTCCACACCCCAACCTGGATCCAGCCTTTGGTGATGAGTGAGTGGCAGAGACTGTGAGTTTGGTGTTGTCCACCAGTGAGTCCAGGCTCCCCAGAGGCCATGCCCAAGTACTGAGGCAGAACTGGCCAAACAAAGGCAAGGTTCCCACCTCAGCCTCCTCATTCACATCTGCAGGGTCGTTCTTGTGCCCCTTGTTGCCACATGCGGGCACACCTGGGCTTGTCTTGTAGACATGACCCTCATATCACTCAGCTTGCCTGCTGCGCCCATAGCTGGGGGAGAAGGCGGGCCTGCCCCTTCCTCTTGGCTCTATTTCCTTGCCACTGGCTGGCTGGAGAAGTCTTCTCAAAAATACATGTTTTCACTGTTACTTTTCTCAAGGAGAAGAGCAAATTGGAGTGAGAACAGAGCAGGTAGAAAGTCTTTCCCAGAACTTCACTATGTAGGAAGAGGGGGTACAAATGGTCTTCTTTGTGGACCAAGGTTAAAAGATGAAGTGGGCAGAAAAAGGTTTCCTCCCTCTCTCGTGATGGTGTGATATTGATAATTATGTCTCCACAACACATTTACTTACTCTTACCACAGTATCTTTCATAAAAAAACACCAGAGACAATGTGTGGGATAAATGAGATACTCAAAATGTCTTCACATCTGTTCTGTCATGGGATCCTCATAACAACACATCATGGCTGACGCGTTGGACAGATAGGATGAAGCTTTTCCCTGTGTAACTCATAAATGAACTAGATGGGAAGGAAGAGAAGTAGCCATCTACTACACAGGCGGCATTGTGCTACTCATAGATTTTTAATCCTCACCTTCTCATTCCATGGATATCGCTGATCTCATTTTACGAATGGAGTCTCAGAGAGGACTAAGTAACTGGCTTATCGTCACACAGCTGGTAAGTGGTGGGGTCAGGTCTTCAAATGCTGGTGACAATTTTGTCCTTGGAATAATTGAACCACTTTCCCAGGTTACATCTTTGAGTGGGATAGCCCTTATCCCGATGCATGATTTCTGGTCGAGTGTCTCAAAAAGTCTTTCACATGATTTCGGATTTCATCTTCCACATACACTCCAATGTCTGTTATGAAGAGAGATATAAAGCAAATGTTTGATTTGCTTCAAGATTACCAAACTGGCTAGGGGTGGGTCTGGACTTCAAATCAGCCTCCCCGGCTCCAGGCCAGGCATTCTTTGTGCCCAGTGATAACTATGGGAAGTGCTCGGGGCATCTGTTTCTCCTTTCCCACATCCCCAAATTGGGGGCGGGGTGAAGCGTGTGGATCCAGGGATAATATTTTCATGCTGTTTCTGCTAAAGGTCAAAGTGGCAGTGCTGCTCTGGCCATATGTGGTGTCTCCGGTGAGTTCTTTATGCCTGTGTACACAGCTCACAGACCATTTACACATGCACAGACCCCGTCTATGCATCTGAAGGATGGTTATGACCACAGCCTCTCTATTATTTTACAAAAAGCGCCAGGAAATATGGTGTTTTTCACAGAACGCCGATATAAAAGTTGATATAAAGATTGACGGTGTGTAAGCTTTGACATTACATAAATATATATAGGCATTGTAAAAGTTAACAACCGTTTTATTTATAATTACATTGCAGATTGATATTTTTATATCCACATTGTCAACAGTAACCTTTCCGCCTTCACTTCAGTCTTGGCCTCGAATGTTTATACTAGATTTTTATGTCTGGTTTTCCTTCTGTGACATCAGGGCTCACACAGTCTCTCCCGAGTCACAGTGGTACTGATGTCACTCATCCATTGCTCCAGAAAAAAAAATCCTGTCCCACTGGATTCATAATTCCTGGTATCCTGGCGTCCAGTCAGGTATCTGCTCATTGCCGTGGAAGTACAAACCGAACTTTTCCTGTTCTCTACATCCCGTAATAGTACTTCTGGATGCCACATCTATCTTCCACCATAGAAAAGTTACATTTGGTTGAAATTTGAGCCCCTGGATTAAGAAATGTCAGTTATCTGACTCTTCCAGGTTTACAAGAATGTAGATCCAAACTCTCCTCCTCGCATATGAACGAGGAAGATTATAACACGTCTTTATCCCCTGCTTAGCTCTGCTCGAAGGGAAGAAAAAATACCCCATCTTAAATATTTGTTCTTTTCTACAGAAGATTCCCTACTGAACGGGGAGCTAGTACTTTCAGCTGGCAGAAAACCATCTTGGCGTGGATTTTAAAGGGGAAAGGGAAAAGCGATATCTACATGATATGCAGAACTACTGACCCTAGAAAATGCTATTTTCTTTCTTGCTGGGCTCAAATTAAACATTTTCTTTATTTATTTTAAATATTTTATTTATTTATTTATTTGAGAGAGAGAGAGAGAGAGAGAGAGAGAGCGCGCATGAGTAGGGGGAGGGGCAGAGGGAAAAGCAGGCTCCCCACTGAGCAGGGAGCCTGCTGCGGAACTCCATCCCAGGACCCTGGGATCAGGAACTGAGCTGAAGGCAGCATGCTTAACCCACTGAGCCACCCAGGCATCCCATTGCTGGGCTCAAATTAAATAATGCTTAGATTATGGAAGGGCTGTAGATGGGACAGCTCAATGCCCATGGAGGAAAGAACAACCTCTGGGAGCAGGAGGTGTGGATTCTGTGCCAGGCTCTACTGCTTATTACTTACGTGACCTGCCTGAGCCTCAGTTTCCGTGTCAGTCAAAGATGGCATCGAAAGGTACTCCATTGTCTACCTTGTGGGATAATGTGTGCAAAGTTTTGGGATGAGTGCGATGCATGATTTTTTTCCTCATGGTTTCCCTGGCTAAATTTAATCACTTGTTCACTCAGCCAACATGTTTTAATCTAATTGCAAAACAAAGACTTAAAATTTTGTCTGAAGGATGCAGCTGGATGTGAGCACGGGGTCCACCCCTGTGGTGGACGTGGGTTTGTTGTTTCTGGTGTGTGCCCTTCATCTGCCTGCCACACCTAGGACTAGTTAAAGGTTTTCTGTTAGAGAAGCTGGGTGGGCCTTTTGCAAAGAAGCATCTCACCTGGCTTGGATGAGAAAAATGTGGTCTTGGGAGGAGGATCCAAGTCAGAGCATCCTCTCTGCTCTGTCAGGCACTTGGCATACAATTGTTCAGTTATTCCTAAATATTTCATGATTTTTCTCCATCTGCCAGATAATCATTAGTGGTTAGAACTATGGAAGAAAGGAGGACAAAGTCCTGTTCCCAGGAGCTTGCAGGGTGGTGGCATTTCCCAACGTGCCCCCCAGGAAAATATTAATATCCCCACTTTACGTAGCAGGAAAATGAGGTTTGGATTTGCAAAGAGCCCTGCCTAGCTTCCCATTGACGTCACTTGGACAGTGCATGGGAAAGCTAGACTCTGTCCCCAGAGCCCCTGCACTTTTCCCTACATTCTGCCCCTCCCCGAAGCTGTGCTGGGTTTGCACTGAAGAGTCAAAAAATTGGTGATGAAAATCCAGGTGACAGCCAGACCAACAAACAAGGTGCTAGCTTCCTCTGAGCCCAGAGTGGCAGCACCAGGAGAGGGATCCAGGGATGTTAGCTGTGGGTTGGCGGGAGTAATGGTGACCAGTGTATTCTGGGAAGGAGCTGGTATAGGTAGACGATCCCTGGGGAGGCTACAGATGACATGGGCATTAAACATTTCTTGGATTCAAGATGAGTTTATTAGGTAGACCATAGCCCCCTGCCCTACACTACAGGGTGGGTCCCAAGTGTGTAGGTAAGGATTCAACCAAGAATCTAGGGCTCACCTACTACAGTCATCCAGGTCTTTTATTTGTGGGCCATCTGCTAAAAAGAATGACATAGATTTTTCCTTGTTTTAATTACTGTTTACATAGGGGCACGCATTTGGGCTGTCTAGAGGAAATAAGTGATCTCACTTATGTCTACTTCTCCTCATTACCCTTTGCCACACCTCTACATTCAGACTCTGGAGCAGCCAAAGGGCATCATCCCAAAGTCTTGCCCTGTTTCATGCCTCTTGGCTTATACACTTGAGGATCCTTTCATCTTTCACTGTGGTCTGTATCCCAGACTTGGCTCACCTCACTGCGGTCATGATGCATCATCTGATGGCCCCCATTGGGTGTGGGGAGCCCTCCCCTGTGCCCTCCTGCTCCCCACCATAGGGTCCAAGGCATTGTCCCATCTACCTCTGTGTCTTACCTATGTGTCTGCCCCATAAGACTGTGAGATCCTCAGGCACAGGGACCATCAATCTCTTTTCTGTCTTCACAGCACCTGCCGTTGTGTCTGGCACTTAGTAGGTGCTCAAGAGATGCTTGTTGACTAGGGAATAAATGAACGAGTCACTCAGCAGGAGATGGAAAGGAAACACTTTTGGGTCTCTGCCAACACCCCACAGTAACCCTGCTCAGGGGCTGTGGATGTGCCATGTTGAAAACCTGTGCACCACACATGGTCCAGAAACACCTTCGATTTAGTTGTCAGTTTGGTGAAAAAGCATTCGTCAGTCTGCAGGTTCAATGACTGCATTTGAATCCGAACGTAGCCCTGTCTCAGGGGCTGGAAGCCAGCTACCGGACAACACTAATAGTTACAAGTCCAGGGATAGCAGGACCCCAAGTGGCTCTTATGACAATAACAAAGTGATGCAACTTTTCTGTTTGGCCTAGATAAAGATGTGGCATGGACTCCTTGAGGGCAGGACATATGTCTTATTTACCTCTAGAGCCACAGCCTGAGTCACAGGCGTGGCACGTCTTTGGTTCTGATTAATGTTAATCGTTAATTGCTGAACGTTTGCTGAATGTTTGCTGAATGAATAAATGAGCGACAGTTATCAACCATGACACTTCATAGATGCCAAGAACCACTGAAGAAAGGTCAGTCCTTGGGGGAAACAAAATAGACCTTTGGATTTCGAATCATCAATGATTTTAAGGTTCGATGGGTGGATAAAATAGTATTTTTGTGAGAGCCTATTCTGTATTTGTAACTTTATACACATTATCTCACTTAATCTTTGCATCAACTCTGCCGAAATGTACTGCTGTCCCTGCTTCATGAATGAAGAATGAGAGCTCAGAGACACTGAGCAATTTGCCTAAGTCCACACAGCTGGAAAGCAGTACAATTGGGATTGAAACCCAGAGCTGGTCTGAAACCAGAACCTCTGCCAGGATCACCTCTCCTTTCAGGGCTTACAATTAGTGGCTGGAAATCCAGAGACCCGTTTAGCTCAAAGAAAATAAGAGTGCCATTAGGCATTTAAACTCTGGCTCTGCTGGAGGGTTCATTCAGCAGGACACCTTTGAATTCAAATATGAATGCAATTTGTAGAAGGGTTTCCAGCATGAGGCAGGGAGTTGTCACTTCCACTGCTGTTCTTCAGCCTCAGGGGGTGGTGCAGGGCTGAGATTATCTTTGAAAAAGCAAGATCAGAGGTGCAAACTCTGAATTTCAGATACCTTTTCAACCTCCAGCGTCCTCATCTCCCTCCAGTTTGTGCACTTGTCTTCCTCTTAAAAGGATAATTTAGAAATGACTTTACTTTTGGAGACATGGTGGCCTATTTGGGGCGTGTGTGAAAAGCCAACTAGATGAAATTAGCATTGCAGGCACTTGACAGTTGCTTTATTAATTAGACTGCTTTATTTAGCAGACACTCTTCCTCTCGACCCCCTCCTGCATGTGCAGAGTAAGCAACTACTTCTGTGTGGTGAATTGAGGAGTGTGGGGATGGGTCCCTTGCCCCAAAATAGCTGCCCTCCTAGCTGGCAGCATATCTGAAGTTTTCCTGCAGGTAAGCCTCTGTGTCCTGGCCAGTTCCAAACATCCCATTGACCCCAGGAGGGGAGAAAGCAACCTGGAGGTTGTTTGGAAAGGGTTTGAGAATTTTTGTCTAGCTCTCAGCCAGACCAAGGATCCTTTTTATAGAATTTTCCAGATCTGCCGTCTAGCTGATCTGGAAAATTGCTTCTCGTGGACAGAAGCTCCCACTATCATGGCTGATTGTCTCTACTGGCTAAAAAGTTCTTTCTTTTATGGAGCCCAGACCTGATTCCTAAGTTTTCGTGTCAACACTGAGAATGCATCTAGAATAGTGATGCTGTATTAAAGGTCAGTAGGCAGATCTCTCCCCAAATCCCAAGTCTCTGTTTGGTCTTTCCCTGTGGAGCCCACATTTTCCCATGTAGTCTGAGAATTTACATTAATAGTGATCACCATCCTTTCTAGCACATTTGAATTTCTCCTCTTCGTGGATTTCTCTTTTGGGTTGCAATGTTCTTTTAATTTTAGATGTTCTCTCATTTATAGCTAAAACCAAAGGCATCAATTGATGCATCTATGCTTATTTTTATTCAAATTTTCCTTCTAACATCACATTTCTTGAATATATGGTATATTTTCTGCCTCAACTTCCTTTCATGAATCTATCCTTCCATCCATCCATCCATCCATCCATCCATCCATCCATTATATAACCTTTTGGTTATTTATTTATTCATCCATTTAATCAAGAAAGTATTTTCTAAGTTCTCATAAAGCCAGAGATAAGGAAGTCATGTTCTGTGCTCAGGGTTATTTGGGAGCTGAAGACAAAACCTGTTTGCCAATAACCAAATCCCTTCACTATTTTGCCTTCCCAGTCTTGGGAGTGTGCCTCTCCTTGGCAGTCTTAAGGGGAAGAGTATTTGAAGAGAGTTTGAGAGTAGGGATCTGAAGGGGTACATGCACCCCGATGTTTATAGCAGCAATGTCCACAATAGCCAAACTGTGGAAAGAGCCAAGATGTCCATCGACAGATGAATGGATAAAGAAGAAGTGGTATATATATATACAATGGAATATTATGCAGCCATCAAAAGGAATGAGATCTTGCCATTTGCAACGACGTGGATGGAACTGGAAGGTATTATGTTGAGTGAAATAAGTCAAACAGAGAAAGACATGTATCATATGATCTCACTGATATGAGGAATTCTTAATCTCAGGAAACAAACTGAGGGTTGCTGGAGTGGGGGGTGGGGTGGGAGGGATGGGGTGACTGGGTGAAAGACACTGGGGAGGGTATGTGCTCTGGTAAGCGCTGTGAATTGTGCAAGACTGTTGAATCTCAGATCTGTACCTCTGAAACAAATAATACATTATATGTTAAGAAAAAAAAAAGGAAGAAGAAGAAGAAGGTAGCGGGAGGGGAAGAATGAAGCGGGGGAAATCGGAGGGGTAGACGAACCATGAGAGACGATGGACTCTGAAAAACAAACTGAGGGTTCTAGAGGGGAAGGGGGTGGGAGGATGGGTTAGCCTGGTGGTGGGTATTGAGGAGGGCACATTCTGCATGGAGCACAGGGTGTTATGCACAAACAATGAATCATGGAACACTTCATCTAAAACTAATGACGTAATGTATGGGGATTAACATAACAATAAAAAAAATAAAAAATAAATGAAGAGAGTTTGAGAAGTGTGGTTCTCAGACATTGAGGCCTTGCTTTGCAGGGTGGAGGTGAAGAGGACAGGGACAGTGCTGAGTGCCTCTTGCCATCCAGCACAGACCACCTCTTTGCCTCCTCAGCATCCATGAACATACCTCTGCTCTGGTTAAAACTTCCACAGAACAAGGACAACAGACACATCATGCTTCTATGTAATAATGACACAACTCTCTTACAATGAAGGTGATCTCATCCTTTCCATGAAATAGGAGAAACTAAGCCATGGATGCCGCAGTATACCTGGCTGAGGGATGCTCATGGCCCATCCAACCAATCACAATTGTCTTTTAATATCTTATCATTTAAAGACTAAATTATAAAGTTAAATGAACATCACAACACATATAAAATAATAAGGGAATGGTAGGTGGAAAAGAAAATTGGTTAATATATACAAATATATAAATAATAATAGAGGGACATGCATAGTTGTTACAGCCACTGTCGATGCGGCAGGTTATGAGACCATTGTTGGTATTTGTAATTTATTTTTTTCCACCAACTGTTCCAAATACCCTTTGCCCCTTTTGCCTTCCCTTTATCCAGCCTTTTAACTGATCATCATTCCTTGCCGGGTGGGATGACTTGAATGTCTCCTCTTGAAACGTCTGTACCCTTGGTGGTACTCACTGCATTGGGTTGTTGTGGGTTTTCAGTAACTTTTGCCATTGAGTGTAGAATCACCAGATGGCTCCCCAGAGAATACTCTGGATTCTTGGCATATTCTTCTCACCCCCCATTGTTTAACAGCAGCTCCAACTCTCCTTGATAATCAGGAGATAACATTAAATTTGGTGTGGTAACCCTCTCCTTAGCCTGTTGGATTAGTGGAAGGAGGCGCTCAGAATGACCAGGTAGCCATCTCAAGTTCAAGTTCAATGGCACAATTGTTTCCCTCCAGTGAACACATGACTGCCTTGGGAACAAACACTTCCAAACCAGCAGACTCCAAAGTTACAGAGATGTGAAGAAAAGTTTTGCAAGTTGAGGGGCACCTGGGTGGCTCAGTCAGTTAAGTGTCTGCCTTCAGCTCAGGTCATGATCCCAGGGTCCTGGGACTGAGTCCTGCATTGGGCTTCCTGCTCAGCAGGGAGCCTGCTTCTCCCCATATCTCTGCCTCTCCCCTTTGCTCATGCACTCTCTCTCTCAAATAAATAAATAAAATCTTAAAAAAAATTTGCCAGTTGGTTATAGGAATAACAGTGAGGGTGGCCACTCCTGCTTTCATTGCTTAGGTCTTCCACATTTGCATTTTGGCTGTCAGAGAAAGAATCCTGTATTGGTTGCTGGTTCACAGCATATGCTGCATTTTATTGTATTGCTTCCTGACTCTGCATGGCAGTGTCTTTGAGGTGGTGCCATAACTGAGTTTTTAACAGGCCACTGCAATTTTCTAGAAGGTCAGCTGTTTCTACATAACGGGGAAACGGTAAGAACAGTGAATGCCAAGGGCACAAGTCCATTGCCTTACTCATTCTGCTGAAATGAGTTTCTTTGCGAGAAGCAATGTTATGTGGAAGCAACATTATGATAATAACAAAGGCATTCAGTAAGTTCAGGGATGACAGTCCAGCAGAGACATCGGGGACAAAGAAGGAAAATCCAAATCCAGAGCAAGTCTATTCTAGTGAGGACAAATTGCTGACCCTTCATTGGAAGAGGCCCAATATAATCTAACTGCCACCAGGTGTCTGGCTAGTTCTCTAGGGAATGATGCCATATTGTGAACATGGTTTCCATCTCTGGTTTTGGCAGGTGGGGTATTTGGCAATCGTAACAGCCAGCAGAGATCTGTGCTGTTGAACTGAGGCATAATTTCAATCTATGTCCTAGCCACCTAGCTCAGGAGCTGGGGGAGCTGGGAAAGAGGCTGACTTGTCAAGGTTGGATTCCGTTCTCTGCTTGGTTATAGAGACAGTGTCTGTAGTAGGTGCCCTTTGGTAAATAGTTGAATGGAATACAGGTATCTTCAGACTCTGCTCATTCTGACAGGTTCATCTCTCTACCTGCTCCTCAGAGCTCATTGCCACTGCTTCCCTGATCCCACTCCTTCCAAAAGCCTTCATCCATGTAGGCAAACCATTGGTTATGGCTCAGGAAGCAATGCAGATCTGTACCTTTGACCCCTCTCTCTTTCCAGGCATGGTTTGAACCTGCTGGTTGAGCTTTCCTTCTCAGCAGAAGAGGTCCCTCCTCTCCTGTCCGGACATTCAGTCTTCCCTGTATGGACTCTCTGCAAAGTCCTCACCCAGGTGCTTCACTTATGAGGGAATGTTCAAGTTCTATTTCCACAACCTTGCATTGCACCCCCCCCCCCCGCCCCGCCCGGCCGATTCATAACCTCAGGCAGAGCTCAGTGCGTTCCGGGGCCGTGAGCACAAGAAACAGTTGCTGATAATCTCAGCTGCTCCACACGGAAGGGCATGATTCACAGGAGAGTTTCTAGAAGTGCCCCAGAGACTCCTGCTTCGTGTCTGCCACAGCCTTGTGCCTCCCTGCTTGCTGGAGAGGTGATAGCTTCCGCCTCTTCCCACCTTCCAAATCGTTCAGGATTGTTGCTCGCTGGAAGATGTGAAAAGTGAACAATGCTGGCAAGCGAGTCTGGGACATATGGTTTGTGACCTTCTGCCCCTGTGCCATATGGGAGAACTTAGCAGAGTGGAGGTAGTGACAATTCCCGACAGACAACTATCCAGCTTGAAGCACTTGGCAAGCAGCACACGTGCAGGTTTGTGACGAGAAGGCGAAGTGGGGACAGAGGAAGGAAGGAGGGTTTCTGTGAGCTAGCTATGAGGGAATTGAGAAAGGAGACAAAAAAGACACCTTGATTTGGAGGACAGGCTTACCATCCCTAGAAATGGTTTCATGACTGTTCTTGCTTGAACGGGCAGTTTCTAGGTAGAGGACAATGATATAACTGGTCCTTTGTAAATGGCTTAGGTCCTGCTGGAAACTAGTTCCTAAAAATTAATGAATTTCCAGAGATTCCTTGAAAGCTGTCAAGGGAAACAACTCTCCATGGGATTTGTTAGAGTTGTTTGGTTTATAGAAATGTTGAAGTCTTTCTCTTGCTGATGTGTTTTCTCTTAGGCATGAAATGCGTTCCAGTGAGAGCCAGAAAAGCGATAGAGCCAAGCAGTGAGCAGGACACATGTGTTTGTTAAGAGGTTTGACAAAGTATCCAGAAGGGGGCATCTGTTATTAACAGTGGGAGCTAAATTGCACTCTTTTGTTTCTCTTGGCACAAGCTTAGAAATGAGCCTAAATGTCCCCTTTGGTATGATCACTGAAATGTGAGCTCTCTGGAAAAGAAGAGGGATTTACCACCTGAAATATGTGTATTTTCTTGGTATAATACCCAGAATGTCTGAATTATAAATAATGCGTACGTGATTATTCCCGATTCATATTTTAACCCTCAATATTGCATAACAAGGAGAATGTTGGCAGCATTATGGCTTCTATAATAAGAGGAACAAAGATTCAGAAGAAAACTCACCTATAGCCACAAGATAGCCTTGATATGCAGTGAAACCCTAATCTGCCTTCATCTGCAGGCTGAATGAATTAGAAAGTATGGACTTGGGTCAAGATCCTTTTTCAGGAACTAGGTCAGCTCAGTGGGGACTTTTCACCACTGAAGGGGATACTAAACCCTGCAGTTGTAGAGTCAGAGGGAGAGGGCGAATTATGGATACTGGCGAGACCCAACGGTGCAGGAAGATGGTACTGAAGGTTGATACAGAGGGAAAAATGGAAGGTGCATGGCAGGGCAGACCTGGGGATTTCAAGAGGAGAGTGAAGTATGGTTCAAGCAGTGGGCTGGGGGAGGAGTTCACAGGTCCTGGGCTTGCTTTTCCAACTTGTGTCTGTGGAGGCTGAGTTGGCAAAGCAAAGCCCCAGGGCCAGGCCTGCTAGTGCCTGGAGACCTGGTTGTACCCAGGAATGGCACCACAGGGCAGCTCTGAGCCACCACTAGTGAGTGTCCTCCATCTACATCTCTTCTTTGTTAACTTCAGTTTTATGCCTACTTCCTCCAGGGGCAGTGTGTGTCAGCATCCTGTTGAAGTAGGTGATTCCGTCCATGGGGGTTACTTTGGTTCCAAACGACAGAAACTCAACTCAAGCCAGCTTGCATCTCATTGCTTCATATAACTGAAAAGGGCAGAAATAGATCTAGGTTCAAACAGATCAGGAGATGTTTTCCGAAAGCAAGGTGGGTGGGGCGGAGCATAGTGAAATGAGTGAAGGTGTCGAAAGGTATGAACTTTCGGTTATAAAATATATAAGTCCTGAGGATGTAATGTACAGCCTGGTGGCTATAGTTAATAATACTGCATTGTATATTTGAAAGTGGCAAACAAAACAAAGCAAGAACATCAGAAGACAGAGAAACAGATGATGTCATGATTCACAGGGACTCACAGGGACTCAAATGCCCTCTCTCACTCATTTGTAAGGATCTCAGACTTGGTATCGCTTTGGGGCAGGTTTTCTCCCTGTGGCTGAGGGCTTAGTTTCATGAGCTCAGGTCCACAAGTAAAAAAAATGTTCCCTTTTCCTGGTGGTCCTGGTCTAAGTCCTGAGACTGAGTCTCTTTGGACCAGGTTAGAACCTGTGGGCATCCCTGGTATCATCTCTGTGGCTGGAGGGATTCAGTGTTCTGACTAGCTGGGCCTAACCCATGTGCCTGCTTCCAGAGATAGGGGTGGAATTATTGATTTGCAAGTGGGGAGGGTGGATGGTTCCCTGAAGTAAATTAAGGTTCTGTTAGTGGAAGAAAGGGCGGGAAAAAATGTCAGCCGCATATGGGGAGCAACAGGAGGTTAGGCCAATGAGGTTGGCTCCTGGAGCATCTAGAATAGCAGTGGCAAATCTCAATCATGAATATCACTTGATTGGAATGACTGCCTGAAACGTGGTGTTGAGAAGGATTCTGAGGCTGTCTCAGTATGCAGTAACCGGTAAGCAGTGTCTATCCTGGATGCCAAAGGGAGCGCTGGTGATTTAAGGGCCATGTATTAGCCAACCCTGATGTGGAAGATGCCTCTATTTGGCCACACACATCACTAAGGCCTTGAAAATAAGAAAGCTTTTTTTTTTCCTCCAAGAAAGATAATATGAAACTGGAAATACCTTTTCTTGTTGATGGTGAACAATGTATTTAAGTATCTCCTGCTTTGTTGAAGGTCCCAGGGTATCCTGCTAGCCTTTTCCTTTTGTGGAAATCAAGGTAATGCAGAGACCCTGGCAACTATTGTCAAGATCTGGGTAGAAACCGCCTCCTGATGCCTGGGGAGTACTTGCATGCTTCTGCTTCTGGCACAATTACATGTGAATGAGCCAATTGTGTGGAAGATGTAAAATGTTTCCGAGTGGATTTCTCATCTTGACAAACTCCTCTGCTAACTGCCAGGGAGCAGGGATCTCTTTAGCGGTTGAAGGAAATAGGCATTAATGATGCTGAGAAGTTGGGGTGCTAACAACCCGAGCTCCTCTGCCCTCTGCCCAGTACAATCAGCTTAATCTTCCCTGGCACTCCCACTGCCCCCCCACCTCCAACTTTGGGACCTCATTATACATGCTCCTAGGGCCCACATTTTCTCCTTCGTGTACCCAACATTTCCTAATGAAGACAATTAACTTAATTTTTTACCACTGCTGCTCAGGGGCAAGTCAGTTTCCACTGATGCCCTAGTAGCCGAGGGGCCCAAGAACTGACCACCAGGATTGGGGCTCAGAGAGATGTTTTCAGGGGTGCACTCTCAGCAACACCCCTGAGCATCGGTACCTGGCATGAGGACACAGAGGTAGGCATCATCAGTCCCTGCCCTCCAAGAAGTTGAGTCCGTGAGCCAAGATGGACTCCATCAATGTGTACGTTGTCATATGGAACACTGAATTCAAAATGAAGGGGTAGACCTGTAGAGGTTGCCCGGAAGATGCAATAATGAATGTAGGCTTATCATCCTTGCCGCTGCTCACGGTCATCTGGTGAGGTTGACAGGACCTTTATTTATCATCCCCATTTAGTTGACATATCCATTCATTCATTCATTTACTTTCTTCTAGTACCTACTATGGGTTAGGTACATGGCCATGTGCTGGGGATTCAGAGGTGAGTAAGCTGTCCCTGCCATCTCTGATCTAGATTCTAACCCGTACCCCTGGAGAGAGAAGGCTGCTCAGTAAATGGACCTGGGGGTGCTGGCTGAGCCCTCCTTCCTCTATGTCAAGCTCTCTCCCCCAAAGACCCTGGATTGTGTATTTCACTGCAGGGCAACCTCAAGATAAGGCATTCTTAAAATGAGCTACTTTTGAAAAGAGCACAGGATATTTTGCTGTCAGATTTTTCTGATAGTTTTCCGAGGCTTTGTCCTGAATGGAGGAGGGGCCCTTGAGCATACAAATACAAATGCAGATCAAAGCTAACAGTGAGAAGATACTTGGAGAACAAAGCAAGTTGACTCTCTCAAATTGTCTCTGCTCAAATGGTTGTTGATATATCCTTGAAGAATTTTTAAAGAAAGTCCTATGAACACCATCTTTCCGAGTTTGTTTACAAAGCCCATCTATTATGTGTACAAAGAAGATCGTGAGGAAGAAATCTTTGAGCTCTGCAGGCACCGCATGAAACCCAGTGGTGCCATCAGCAGGCTCTGCGAAGGGCAGCTGGAACCCACCCCCCAAGACCCTGGGGATCCCTGGGCCACTGCCACCTCCCCTTCCCTGGGCAGAACATGGTGGAGGGGACTCTAAGCCTTTCTCCCCACTTGTGCAAGGCCATTAGAAATGACATTACAGTTATTTTTCTGAGATCTCCTAATACATCTGTTATGCCAATGATTTTTTCAGACTCATTTTTACCACTTCCCTGAAAAGTTGTTTATAAGGATATTTCTCAGCTGATATAGACAATATTCTTATTTTGCTCCTCCAAGGTTAGGCTGTCCTAGCTAGAGGCAGGAGAGAGTGATGGTTAGCCCCTAACGGCACCCTCTTGTATGGATTTTGACAGTTCTACAGGACAACATAATGGCTCCACCTTACATTGTGGAGGAGACTGCCTGTCTGGGCCCACAGAGGGCTTTCTGGACAGCCATCGGTCCAGCGACCAACACATACCCTGTGCGGGAAGGGTGGGACCGTGTGGTCCCAGACATGGCTGGCATGTTGCTTTGCCCTTTTTATGTACTTCTTTCTCCCCTTGGGGGCTTGGAGGATCTTTGGGGGGCAGAACAACACAGCATAAGGCTGGGTAGAGTTGAAATGGGACCCACTGTTCTATTGTGTCCCTCTGCATCTAATAAATCTACCTCGGGACTCAAGGAAAGCAAAGAACCCTTTCCACAAAGCCAGGTAACTTTTGCTCTTTCCTCCAGAGCATACCATTTGGGATTATTTAGGGTCAGTTTTGCTAAGTCCATTTCAATTAAAAAAAATTTTTTTTTCTTAAACCTCTCCACTTGACCCCATACTACCTTCATAAAAGTTGAAGTGGGATTCGTTAACTTTATCCTATCGTCTTCAACTAATATCTAGTACCATAGGATTTTAGATGAAAACTTGCCATCCTCTGGAGTTTATGCCTGCTGTGGAGCAGTCACTGGGTTATCATGAGCTCCTACCTTAGGAAGAAGCTGCCTGTTTCCAGAGTCCTCTGCAGTGAAGAGCCACGTGTACGAGCAAGTTTAAGATCAAAGGAGAGCAAGCCGTCCCTGCCCCTTCCTCTGGGAAACAAGATAGGGAAGCCACTGGAAGGCTGTGATTACCCATGGCCACGGTGACTGACCTGGTTGAGATTCTTCTTGCCAATCCCTGGCCTTGTCCCTGGTATCCGCACTTTCTTCCTGGGGGCTGTTAGCTATCACCTAGAACATTCTTTCCTCAGCCCCTTATGTGAAGAGGCCATGTGTGCTTGGTGACCTGCACTACAAGTTGAACATTTCTGTGTTCGGATGAACCCCTTTTGGGGCATGAGCTAGTCTGAACAAATAGAGAAGAGGACCAGAGGGGTACTTGGGCATTCTCTTACCTACTGGGGGACACTGAGGCAGGCACTCAGCTTTACCGAAATCTCCATGCCCCCCAGTAAACCTGGAGAGGTGAGGAGCTGCCAGGAGTACATTCTGTCTTGGGGGATGAGCTACAGGCAAAGAGCAGGACCTTTTGGGCTGTTAGGACTTTTCCACGGCGAACTAAATTGACTGTGGTTTTCTGTTTTGTAACAATTTGTTTGATGTCATTTTTACAGAAGCTCTAGTTTTTTTTTAAAGGATGCTCTTTCATGTTGCAATTTGTCTTGTGATTCCTTCCTTATTATTTCCTGCTCCTGCTATTCAGAGCTGGCTTTCCACAGGTGCTCCCGGAGCCCACTGCCATCCATCAGAGTGATTTCCTCTGAATCTGTGTCCAGCAGGAGCTCCCAGGATGTCCCCTTTTTGTCAAGATATGATGAGATGACATTAACAGACAAATTCCCACTGTTAATCCACGTGGAGATGGAAACTTCCGACTGCTTCTCTTTGCCTCTCTCCAATGCCATTATACTCTCCGCTTGATATGATCTGATGCTACGCATGCCCCAAAACATGAAAAGATCACAATGCCTCTTTCTTTGGAGAATTAAACAAGCTCCTTCCAATTTTGGATGTTGCTTTTCTTCCACAAAAATTACCCGGCGAGTGGAAGAGTGGTTGATCGTCTTCTCCTGAGGCAGCTCTAAAAGGAGAAGGGAGATAAAATTGTGTTATTGAGTGCTACTTGGTTGTATTCCAGCGATGGGAGGAACACCTTGCTTTGCGAACTCTCAGCGTTAAAGGAACTGGATCAGATAGCTCAAGAGGAGCTTGGAGAAGTGTCTGCGGCCACCTGCAGTGCTTATGTACCCGAACACTTTCTAAGTTGCCCGTTTTAGTCATTCAAAGGCTCCTGACATTTCTTTTCTTTCTTCCCATTCGTTTCATGGAAGTGAAAGGTCATCAGTGCTCATAAAATATTAGTTTTGATAACAGTGAAATTAATGACAATAGCAGCCGCCCTTTGTTGGTATCAAGTCTACATTAGAGATGCTACCCCTGCGTCACACTCACTGTGGTCCTACAGGACAGAGAATATTATCTGAGAGGGAAAGTGGACCTTGGAGAAACTGAACTATTTGTCTAAGATCACTGGGTTAGCAAGAAAGGCGAGGCAGGATTCAAACCTGGGGTTTCCTGACTTCACAAGCTGTGCTATTTCCTGCATTTTAAGCCTCATCTTAATTCCCTTTTATTGTAAGTCTTTTCTCTGTCTTTGGTCTCTCTTGTCAGGGAAGATAGTATTGCTTTGATTTTCATTAAGAGACTTAAGAAGAAATGGGTGAGAATTTTGAGCAGCAACATCTTGGAATAGATGGAACAGCATGGGGTATTCGAGATCTTGAATACACACACACACACACACACACGTGCGTGCGGCACTGTTATTTGTTTATTTTATTATGGAAAGAGTAGCTGATTCCATTTTCACTGTGAAAGATTCAAATAATGCAAAATTATAGGGGAAAAAAAAATCACCCAAAGCCCTGGGGAGATTGTAAAAGAGGACAGATGCCTATGGCCTATGGTGGAATGACTGACTGGGGGTGTGTGTGTGGGGTGCAGCCTTGGGGTCTATATTTTTTTTTCAATTTTTTATTTTTATGTTAATCACCATACATTACATCATTAGTTTTAGATGTAGTGTTCCATGATTCATTGTTTGTGCATAACACCCAGTGCTCCATGCAGAACGTGCCCTCTTTAATACCTATCACCAGGCTAACCCATCCTCCCACCCCCCACCCCTCTAGAACCCTAAGTTTGTTTTTCAGAGTCTATCACCTCTCATGGTTCGTCTACCCCTCCGATTTGCCCCCCTTCATTCTTTCCCTCCTGCTATCTTTTTTTTTTCTTAACACATATTGCATTATTTGTTTCAGAGGTACAGATCTGAGATTCAACAGCC
>NW_023270377.1:102501162-102516769 GCF_011800145.1 Mirounga leonina
CTCAGTTTGTTTCCTGAGATTAAGAATTCCTCATATCAGTGAGATCATATGATACATGTCTTTCTCTGTTTGACTTATTTCACTCAGCATAATACCCTCCAGTTCCATCTACGTCGTTGCAAATGGCAAGATCTCATTCCTTTTGATGGCTGCATAATATTCCATTGTGTATATATATATATATATATATATATATATATATATATATATATCACCTCTTCTTTATCCATTCATCTGTCGATGGACATCTTGGCTCTTTCCACAGTTTGGCTATTGTGGACATTGCTGCTATAAACATTGGGGTGCACGTATCCCTTCAGATCCCTACATTTGTATCTTTGGGGTAAATATCCAGCAGTGCAATTGCTGGATCATATGGTAGCTCTATTTTCAACTTTTTGAGGAACCTCCATACTGTTTTCCAGAGTGGCTGCACCAGCTTGCATTTCCACCAACAGTGTAGGAGGGTTCCCCTTTCTCTGCATCCCCGCCAACATCTGTCATTTCTTGACTTGTTAATTTTAGCCATTCTGACTGGTGTGAGGTGGTATCTCATTGAGGTTTTGATTTGGATTTCCCTGATGCCGAGCAATGTTGAGCACTTTTTCATGTGTCTGTTGGCCATTTGGAGGTCTTCTTTGGAAAAATGTCTGTTCATATTTTCTGCTCATTTCTTGATTGGATCATTTGTTCTTTGGGTGTTGAGTTTAAGTTCTTTATAGATTTTGGATACTAGCCTTTTATCTGATATGTCATTTGCAAATATCTTCTCCCATTCTGTCGGTTGTCTTTTGGTTTTGTTGACTGTTTCCTTTGCTGTGCAAAAGCCTTTTATCTTGCTGAAGTCCCAATAGTTCATTTTTGCCCTTGCTTCCCTTGCCTTTGGCGATGTTTCTAGGAAGAAGTTGTTGTGGCTGAGGTCGAAGAGGTTGCTGCCTGTGTTCTCCTTCAGGATTTTGATGGACTCCTGTCTCACATTGAGGTCTTTCAACCATTTTGAGTCTATTTTTGTGTGTTGTGTAAGGAAATGGTGCAGTTTCATTCTTCTGCATGTGGCTGTCCAATTTTCCCAACACCATTTGTTGAAGAGATCGTCTTTTTTCCATTGGATATTCTTTCCTGCTTTGTCAAAGATGAGTTGACCATAGAGTTGAGGGTCCATTTCTGGACTCTCTATTCTGTTCCATTGATCTATGTGCCTGTTTTTGTGCCAGTACCATACTGTCTTGATGATGACAGCTTTGTAATAGATCTGGAAGTCTGGAATTGTGATGCCGCCAGCTTTGCTTTTCTTTTTCAACATTCCTCTGGCTATTCGGGGTCTTTCCTGGTTCCATACAAATTTTAGGATTATTTGTTCCATTTCTTTGAAAAAAGTGGATGGTATTTTGATGGGGATTGCATTGAATGTGTAGATTGCTCTAGGTAGCATGGACATCTTCACAATATTTGTTCTTCCAATCCATGAGCATGGAATGTTTTTCCATTTCTTTGTGTCTTCCTCAATTTTTTTCATGAGTATTTTATAGTTTTCTGAGTACAGATCCTTTGCCTCTTTGGTTAGATTTATTCCTAGGTATCTTATGGTTTTGGGTGCGATTGTAAATGGGATCGACTCCTTAATTTCTCTTTCTTCTGTCTTGTTGTTGGTGTATAGGAATGCCACTGACTTCTGTGCATTGATTTTATATCCTGCCACTTTACTGAATTCTTGTATGAGTTCTAGCAGTTTTGGGGTGGAGTCTTTTGGGTTTTCCACATAAAGTATCATATCATCTGCAAAGAGTGAGAGTTTGACTTCTTCTTTGCCGATTTGGATGCCTTTGATTTCTTTTTGTTGTCTGATTGCTGTGGCTAGGACTTCTAATACTATGTTGAATAGCAGTGGTGATAGTGGACATCCCTGCCGTGTTCCTGACCTTAGGGGGAAAGCTGTCAGATTTTCCCCATTGAGAATGATAGTCATTGTTGGTTTTTCATAGATGGCTTTTATGATATTGAGGTATGTACCCTCTATGCCTATACTCTGAAGAGTTTTGATCAAGAAAGGATGCTGTACTTGGTCAAATGCTTTTTCTGCACCTATTGAGAGGATCATATGATTCTTGTTCTTTCTTTTGTTAATGTATTGTGTCACGTTGATTGATTTGTGGATGTTGAACCAAACTTGCAGCCCAGAGATAAATCCCCAATGGATCCTATTGGCTAGTATTTTGGTGAGAATTTTTGCATCCATGTTCATCAGGGATATTGGTCTGTAATTCTCCTTTTTGATGGGGTCTTTGTCTGGTTTTGGGATCAAGGTAATGCTGGCCTCATAAAATGAGTTTGGAAGTTTTCCTTCCATTTCTATTTTTTGGAACAGTTTCAGAACAATAGGTATTAATTCTTCTTGAAATGTTTGGTAGAATTCCCCTGGGAAGCCATCTGGCCCTGGGCTTTTGTTTTTTGGGAGATTTTTGATGACTGCTTCAATTTCCTTAGTGGTTATAGGTCTGTTCAGGTTTTCTACTTCTTCCTGGTTCAGTTTTGGTAGTTGATACATCTCTAGGAATGCATCCATTTCTTCCAGGTTATCTAATTTGCTGGCATAGAGTTGCTCATAATATGTTCTTATAATTGTTTGTATTTCTTTGGTGTTGGTTGTGATCTCTCTCCTTTCATTCATGATTTTGTTGATTTGGGTCCTTTCTCTTTTCTTTTTGATAAGTCTGGCCAGGGGTTTATCAATCTTGTTAATCCTTTCAAAGAACTAGCTCCTAGTTTCATTAATCTGTTCTACTGTTCTTTTAGTTTCTATTTCATTGATTTCTGCTCTGATCTTTATGATTTCTCTTCTCCTGCTGGGTTTAGGCTTTATTTGCTGTTCTTTCTCTAGCTCCTTTAGGTGTAGGGTTAGGTTGTGTACTTGAGACCTTTCTTGTTTCTTGAGAAAGGCTTGTATTGCTATATACTTGCCTCTTAGGACTGCCTTTGCTGCATCCCAAAGATTTTGAATAGTTGTGTTTTCATTTTCATTGGTTTCCATGAATTTTTTAAATTCTTCTTTAATTTCCTGGTTGATCCATTCAGTCTTTAGTAGTATGTTCTTTAGCCTCCATGTATTTGAGTTCTTTTTGACTTTCCTCTTGTGATTGAGCTCTAGTTTCAAAGCATTGTGGTCTGAAAATAGGCAGGGAATGATCCCAATCTTTTGGTACTAGTTGAGACCTGATTTATGACCTAGGATGTGATTGATTCTGGAGAGTGTTCTATGGGCACTAGAGAAGAATGTGTATTCCGTTGCTTTGGGGTGGAATGTTCTGAATATGTCTGTGAAGTCCATTTGGTCCAGTGTGTCTTTTAAAGTCTTTATTTCCTTGTTGATCTTTTGCTTAGACGATCTGTCCATTTCAGTGAGGGGGGTTTTAAAGTCCCCTACTATTATTGTATTGTTGTCAATGTGTTTCTTTGCTTTGTTTTTAATTGCCTTATATAATTCGCTGCTCCCATGTTAGGGGCATAGATATTTACAATTGTTAGATCCTTTTGTTGGATAGACCCTTGGGGTCTATATTTTAAACAGTGATTCTGATTCCCAGCCCAAGCTAAAGAATCATGGCCTCTTCTAGGCTAAGACAAAGGATTGCAATAATGGTCAGGCTACTGGCCTTCTGTGGGAGTCCAGTTGGCTCATGCCCCTTTTTCTGATTCCTTCTGACTTGAGCACTCTCTTTCTGAATGGGAAAGGGGCCTGTCAGTGGCGTGGAAAGAGAGGTACTGGAAGGGAGGCATGGAGTGGTGGGTGTGGAAGGCTCCATGTGCCTTTCAGGTCCATTCAATGCCTTGAGATCGGGATCTGGAATTTGCATGGCAAAATTTGATAATCTCCATTTCCAGGCAACTGCATCATCTTCATTCTGAGATGTAGTGTGATACAGTGGAAAGAATGTGACTGTAAGGTCAGACCCACATGCAGGGAACTGGGCTCTTCCCTTAACTGGTTGTATGGGGACCCAGCAGGAGCCTGTGGTCCTATCATCAGTTTTCCCCATTTGAATCCAGTCCTTCCACATATCTGGGCAAGTCACTTAATCTGTCTGAGTCTCAAAATCTTCTTTTGTGAAACAGGAATGGGAATGAATGAAGTAATTATGATTAGCATTTATATAAGAGTTAGTTGAGATAATCTATGAAAAGTTCTTAATGTGGTTGGTGCCTAAGAATTCTAGGCATTAATTATCTTGTGCAAGAAGTTACTCTTTTTTGAAAATTACCCACAAAAGCATATACCAAATGTGCCTGGTTCATTGTAGGTATGCAATAAATTCCAGTTCCCTCTTCCTTTCCCCTGAATATACCAGACTACATGTAAGATTTCTAGGGCTAAGTCAAGGTCCTCTGGCTTAAGCCTAAAGAGAGGGCACTTGAAATTTGCAACCTTTGCACACAGAACACCTTCCCTTTGACTCTGCAATGTGCCAAAGTGATCCTCAGGCGAACAAACATTCAACACTCTGTCTGGACCCAAGGAAGGAGGAAGTCTTTCAAAAAATGTACATAGCAGGAGGAAAGCATCACTTTGGTAAAGTGGAGATGCCAACTTTCCCAGCTTAAAGAGAAGGATTTATTCTGTAGCCATTTCAAGGAGACTTGCCGAGGGTTATAATTGGTGCAAGTTATAGAAGTGATTCATGGATACTTAGGTTATTTAATTTGATTGCTGTCCGGGAAAGATACCTCGGCTGACTGAAGTATAATAGATGCAGGTAGAAGAGGTCTGAGGAAGTTCCTTGACCTTGTCCGCATGTCTCTTGATGTGCATAAAAAACCAAGGTATAAAAGAAAGACCAACATTCCCCCCCCCCCCCAACCTGGGCAACTTGTGGTTATAGAACAGTTCCCTGCCTCTGATCACATTTGAAATGAAGCTTTTCAAGCCCTTCTCTGTAAGCTCGCTCCTTTCTCATCAGTCAGCGACTGCTAATGGTGGGGGCCTTTTTGGTCACCCCATTCATCCTTGTGGCTGTCGACAGGCCTGTTGGCCTGCAAAAATCTCAGACAGATGTGCGACTGTCCTTTTCGAAGCTTTCCTGAGAAATAGATCATCGGCATTCTCTGTAACCCACGCCGGTGTGGAGTGCCTGGTAAGAATGTCTCAAATTAGGATAGCCTTCAAAAGGAGCCCTAGAAATCTTACCTGTAGCCTTCAAAAGAAGAGGGAACTAGAATTTATTGCATACCTACAATACACACATCCAGCTCTGTGTTTGGTAACATGGATTATGCATTGTAGAATAAAGGAGGCATGCGACTCAAATATGTAAGTGTCAGGAACAACTGACTCTTCTCATCACCCTGTGGCTTGACCATTATTCCTGACTAATGGCTAATGTTCCTGTGGAAAAGCACCACCACTTCTGGTAGCTACTTTTCAATTCTGTCCAATGTTGCATGATGATATTCAAGGTGTAAGTTGTTGGAAAAATGCTGAGAAATGGAACGATAGTTTTTCTCTAATGCAGAGCTGGCCCTTAGTGTAGGTCCACTTGGCAGTCCTTTCCTGGGTATGGTGTGAGGGGCTCCAAAGTCCTCAGTGGTTAGCATTGTTGTTGCCTATGCATTTTGAGTGTCCCTGTCCAATTTCCACCCCACCCCAACCCACATAGGCCATAATATTATGCCAGTATGTTTTCCCTAAATAAACTGCATATAATCACCTCAGAGTTTTCTAGGTGCTGTTGGATGACGCTAGGCTAGCACGTTGGTACCAATGAGTGTCACCAGAGATGCCTGGCTTGATAGGATTAAGAACCATTACCCGTATTGATGGCTGCCTCCTCTCTGCTCTCTTTCCCCCACCATTGGTAGGAGTCGTTGTTGACCTGTGGTGACTTTCTGTCCCTGGTGCCTGGCTCCATTCCATATCCCAGACCAGATTAGCCCATGACAATAGACTGATATTCCTGGTCCTGTATGGTCTGTGTCTCTGCCAGGTACCCTCTTGGGGTCTGGGGAAGACATTACCTCCTCAGCGCCAGCACTTACTGACCCCATGAGTTAGGGCGCCCTTGGCTGTACACAAGAGAAGACAGTGACCCACATTTGTTGGAATGCTAAGGGAATCTATTTCTGCATATAACAAGAAGCTTAGTTGTAGGGCAGCTCCAGGCCTCCTACGATGAGAAGCTCAATGATGACCTCAAGAGGAGTCTCCCTCCACATTCTGCCATCCTCAGCATGCCACTTTTGCTCTCAGGATTGCTCCCTCATGCTCCCAAGATGGCACTGTTTTCTAGGTATCACATTCAGACCTAGTGATGCCCAGGGGCAGAGAGATGCCATCTCTTCTAAGGTCTCTTCATGAAAGAGAAATGCCTGCTTTCCCAGGCATCCCTAAGGACCTCTCCTCCTGTGTCATTGGCCAGTAGGGGGAGGAGACCACTGTGATGAAACTGAGTAGGATCCACCTTCCCCTATGGCAGCAACTGGAAGAATCCTGTTAGAGAAGAGGATGAGGCAATCAAGAGTATTTACAATGAACTGTGTGATCTTCGACAAGGGATTTTCCCATTTTGAGGACTAGTTAGGATCGCACTGCTCTCTCTGCCTGACTAGCAGCAATGGCCTGGGTTCGCACCAACTGCAGAACTCATGAGACACCACAGGCTGCACCCAGACCAAGTTTACGTTGAAGAAAGGATATGAGACAGGCAAAAGCACAGTATGCTCACCAATAGCACAACAGAGATCTTGGGGGTCCTCAGGCTTCCAACGATCCCCAAATTGCTGTATACTTGACACATTCATGGTCACCAGACAAGGCTGCATGGGCGCAGACAGCAATCAGTTCTGGGAACTGTGACTTTTACATCTTGCTACACCTCACTCAGGGACCAGCGCCCATTTCTAACAGACTACCCTGATGCCAGTTTGCCTAAGTGGACTTCCACTGGAGTGGATTTCAATGAATGAATGAGAGTCAGGTTTTCTTGAGCTATGCTGGATAATATGCTGCAGCAGAAATAAGAATGGTCCCTGTTCTCAAAGGCACACAGTCTTAAGGGGTGTGGAAGATTAGATTATTGCTCAGCAAGTACTCACTCCCCTGCCCACCAACCTCAGGCTTGGCTATGTGACTCGCTTCAGCATGGAGAAGGCAGATAGAAGAGTCTAGTATCCCAATTCTGAGCTGAATGTTTCTGTCTGTCCTCACACTCTGTGCCATCACCAGGGAAGGACTGCACCCTGGGAAGCCTGCTGGTCTCAGGAGGATGAGAGATGCGTGGAGCAGACCTGGACTGAGTCTGTGGACCAGCCAACCCAGCAGGACCCCTGCCCCTTCTTCCCAATGACTGAGAAATAATACTTACTGTTACACCAATGAGATTTTGTGTTGTCTTGCCGCAAACATTGGTATCTGGTGAGACATGATGATGACTGAGTATAACAATGGTATAATGGATGGGAGGGGTCTTTACTCAGGTTCAGCTGCAGCTGTGCTGGTCCTTGCATGCACACCCCACCCTGGGCTCCCTGCTCTAGTTAACTGGGTTATTTGCTGAGAGACATGACTGTCTCTTCCACGTCCTATTGTTTAATTCTCCCCACTTATCCTGCACAGTTACTGCTTCCCTAGCAACCTCCAGGCAAGTCAATTATCAGCCCCCAGTTCAGCTAGGAACACTGCAATTATTCGGGAAGGATTATCGGGCGGTGCGCATTTAACCTTAAATGTTATAATTATGTCAAAATTTAAATGACAACCTTTTGTCCTTTATGTGGCATTGTGGGAGATCTGGAGATCTTTTATATTTTCTTTTCAAACACAGTTCAGTCAATAATGACTCCTTTGTTGGATCTCAATGCTGAGGTAAGTGTGTTAGTAAAGCCATCCTAGTAATTATAGGCAGAGCAAGATGTCATTAGGGCAGTGCAGCCAGGGTCTAGAAGGCCATCACTAGGGGCTCCTGGAATGGTGACGTCCCGAGAAGCCACGGAGACAACATGGTCCAAACAGCATTTGTGCATTTGAAGTTCAGAGAAGTGGAGGGACATGTCTACAGTCGCCGAGCTGTTTGGCTGGGGCTGGGAAGTAAGGTTTATGGAGTACCTACCATGTGGCTTCTACTCTGCCGGTTTGTGTGTGTGTGTGTGTGTGTGTGTGTTATCACATTTTAATTCCAACAACAATCTGTAAGCATTATGGTACTTTCTATTGTTCCACAGTTGGATAAACTGAGGCTCAGAAAGTTACTATCAAGCCTCCATCCCCATCCCTACCACCGTTCTGCAGAGGGGAAATAATATTCTTCTTTTCCACTAGCTGCATGCATTGAAGACTTCTAAGATTATTTCATTAATTTGAGGGTTTCAAATATCGTGAGCACTCAAACATTGTTATGCCCTTGATTCCAGTCCATAACCGTATGTCATCATGAATCACCTGCTGGGCTGAATGTCTTTGCAGTTCAGCAGATGCCCAGAGGAGGTCCTACCACTTATATGACCAGAAAATGGTTTTGCTGATCTGCCAAGTATATTAAGTCAAAATAGTTACCAAATTTGAAAATTGGGATATTCCATATAAAAATCTCAATTGCCTGCTTTCTTTTGAAAGAAAAAATAAATGTCTGAGTTTGGCAACACTCAGGCTGCCTGTAGAGAGGGCTTACCAATGTCCCTACCATGTGCCATGGCCACAGGTGCTCATTCATTTGGGTATCACCAATTTGTCACCTGCTTGGCCCCCATAGACAGTTGAATCTGCAACTTCTGCCTTTTTAAAAAAAGATTTTGATTTATTTATTTGAGAGAGAGAGTGCAGAGAGAGAGAGAGGGAGGGAGCACGAACGGGGGGAGCAGCAGAGGGAGAGGGAAAAGCAGGCTTCCCTCTGAGCAGGGAGCCCGAAGCAGGGCTTGATCCCAGGATCCAGGATCATGACCTGAGCAGAGGGCAGATGCTTAACTGACTGAGCCACCCAGGTGCCCTCAATTTCTGCCCTTTATTGTGGTGAAGGTGGCCTATTTCTGAGGGGATAAGTGGTTGTTTTCTCATAGGCGGGGCTTTTGTTGACTTGCCGGGTGTTTCCCCTGGTTTACTTCGATTGCTTCCTCCACGTGCTAGGGGCTTTATCGGGGGTGAGAGAAGAGGAGGCACCATCTTGGTGACCCTCCTCCTTCTGCAGGTGAAACAGGTTTAATCACGTCATGAAATGGCCACCATAACCGAGTGTTATGTATTTTGGCCAAAAAAAGTGGTTACCCTGAGATGTCTGTTCTCTCAGAAATCTGGAGCAGCAGATTTCTTCCAGAGGGCACTTTATCACTCTGAGACCAGGGCACAACCAAGGAAAGTGATGAGGACAAGAGCCATCCCAATAATAGTCATTCGTGGGCCCATGGGAGCCTGGGTGGGCTCCCAACAGTCTCTGGCTCTAGAGGGAGTGGCCTTATTCTCCTTGCAGAAACCGCAAACCTGACCTAGGGCAGGAAGTCAGGAAGGCTGTGCTCCTACCTGGAGAATACCACTTTTTCTCACTTTGTATGCATTTTTGTCAGGTAGGTCTTCATGGAGCAACTTCTTTTAACTGCGCACAATCTTTCTGCTATATTGAGTGTGTCTTTTGTGAGATGATTATTATGACCCCCATTTTCCTCCAACACGCCCATGACACAAGGAGTACATTCCCAAGTGTGAGATTCCTCTGAAGTGTTCAAAGAAATGAAATGAAATTCCAAAAACTACCATGAAACTAAATTAAAAGGCACATGAAGTAATTTCTCCTCACACTGGGTTTTAGAGTACGAGAGATCAGGCTCTAAACTCAGGTCTGTCATTTCTCCACTGTGGGATTTTGTTCTTTTCTTAGCATCTCTTTCCTCCCTCTTTCCCTCTATCCCTCCCTTCCTCCTCCCTCCCTCTTTCCTTCAAAGTAGTTACTACTTATCTAAATCGTTGAGACAAAAAAGGTATACTTTCAAGAAGAATTTGAGGTGGAAAAGATAATGATTTAGAAAAACTGGATCTTCAATTTATAGATCACAATTTTCTGCTCTTTTGACTCCCTACCAACATTCTGAGGGGAGGTAGGACTCCTGCTCTTATCTTTGCTTATAGGAAAACGATTTAAATGCCTCCCTTAAGATTCAATCCACTGTGTGATTTGGTGAAAATCTGGGCCTAGGACCCCTATCTTGAACTTGCTCCATTCTGAGAAAGTCTATGGAAGTCCAGGGCTGATGACATTATGACACCCCTCCTCCCATCACCCAGCACAGGCGTGTTCTTCAGTCACCCAGAGGTGGTGGGGAGTCGGGGCTACGAACAGGGCTGAGGAGCCACCTGCTTGGGTCGGCCTCCTGTCCTGCTGCATACTAGCTCCATGAACTGGGGCAAACTCAGTAGCCATCCTAGCCTCAGAGTCTGTATCTGTGAAATGCACGGGGTAAGGACTGAGTGGTCATATGAGTGAAAACCTTAACATACAGCCTGGTATAAAAGGTCTCAAACATGGCGTTGGTACTATTACCTACTACAATTGCCATCACTGTTGCTTTGCTCTGGAAACCATTGTTCAGAGGCCTGAAGGAAGACTCGTGCTGGAGCCTAGAGTGACAATATCAACATTTGGAATGCTACCATTATTGGGAATATGATTGATTTTTTCAGAAAGTTCTGACTATATGATGGTCTAATGATTTTATGTATACTAATTTGTCTTGCTAGTAGAACTACAAATCCTAAAACAATGAACAAACAAACAAACAAAAACCCCCAAATCAAAACACAACCTGTTTTCTTGTTGAAGGTAGTAAAGGGGCCTAAAATCCAGAAGGGAATAATTTTGCCCTGATTTACAAGGTAGATGAGTGAAGATTCCTCTCACTCTAGAATGAAATAGAAAATACTCATGCTTTATGTTAGCTCTTTCTTCCTGGCTCAAAGCTCCCCTCACCTGTAATTTCCTCTGGCTTCAGGAGTAAGCACCAGCATCCACCAGGTTGATGGGTCAGAAATCTTTAGTTAAGCATGCTAGTGAGTATATATTCTGTGTTATTATTTTTGCTGCAAATAATTTACACCTAGGTTGATGTTTCTGGTGCACATATTTTTTTGGACTGGGGTCGGAAAGGAATTTGAATGCTTGTAAGTAAAAGAACTGGTCTCCATAGTCAAGGACCACCCATAGAAGAGTCTTCTGGATTCTGAGCTCAGGTCCATATCTGGACATAATGATTACTCTATCATCACTAAAAACAGACAAATAAACCCAGGAGAAGGTAGAGGAAAGCTAAGCTCCATAGAGTTTCTATATTTCATTTTCTTCTGGGTGAGACAAGGATACCTCAGTTTGTAGAAGGAAGGATGAACTCAGTGAGTCCACTTGGCAGACACGTACAAACACACACACACAATCTCTACACTCGAATTGTTTTTAGTACTCCCCGCAGGGAGCAGCCGTAAATGATATTCCAAACGCATCTCGATCTTCTAAATACTTAGCTCATCTGCTCTCCTAATGGGCTCTCCAAGCTGAGAAGTGATTGCTCCCATTAGTCCTGAATGGAATATCAAATATATTTGATCTTCCAAGCACTTCATCCCAGAGTAGACCTCTGAAAATCACAGCAAATTACATTTGGCTTAGAGATGGGGAGGATTGTTTTCTAAACACCTAAAGCGATGTTTGAAAAGTGTGATTCACAGACCACCTGTCTCAGAACCACTGGTGGCGCTTGCTCGTTAAAAATGGGTTTTCTGGGCCCCTCCCCAGACACGCTGAATTAGAAAGCCTGGGGGGCGACACTAAGAAAGCTTTTGGAAAAATCATGAGGGGATTCTGTGCCCATCAAATATGAGATGAAGTGGTGACAAAGTTCATCTCACAACTCAGGATGAGGGAACCCACTTCACGCACCGGGTGCTTTGCATTGAGTTCTTTCTCCCCAGGTGCATCTGAACTTTTGAATTAAGGTTTTGCAGCTAAGAAATCCAAGAGAGGAAAATGCGCCATTTAGAAAGACTCCTCTTCTCCAACCTGCCAGGGTCAGCGTGGCCAGAGGCCTGATTTAACTTGCGTAGCAAGAAGCAAGGAAGTGCCTGGAAGTTTTGGCAGCTGTGAGAATGAAGAGGAAAATAGCAATCTTGCTATCTGCACATTTCTTTCAGGAATATTGACCTCATTGGAGTTTTTTTTTTTTTTTAAGATTTATTTATCTATTATTTTAGGGAGAGAGAGCAGGGGGAGGGGCCGAGGGAGAAGGAGAGAGAATCTCAAGCAGATTCCCTGCTGAGCATGACGCAGCATGTGGGGCTCGATCTCAGGACCCTGAGATCATGACTGGAGCTGAGATCAAGAGTCTGCCGCTCAATTGACTGAGCCACTTAGGTGCTCCAACCTCAGTGGAGTTTTGAGATGCTCCCAGGATTCATTCATTCATTCATTCATTCACTCATCCTTTCGTGCAATCAGCAAACATGTATTCATTGGCTCTGAGCCAGGAAATGTGATGATCAGCAGGAACACAAAGATGAACCAAATGGAACCCTTATATTGTGTGTGTAGGTGTGTGGGTGTGTGGGTGTAAGCAGATGACAGGAAGGTGCAATGTGTTCTGTGACAGAGGGAACCCATGGTTATGGGAACTAGGGGTGAGCCTTCCAAATCAGATTGGTGCCATTCAAACCTTTTCAGAAGAGGCCAGCCTTAAGCTGAGTTTTGAAGAATGAGTAGGGGTTGGCCAAATGCAGAGCAGGGGCAGGGCGAGAAAGGCATCTGAGGCAGAGAAAGCCATGTGTGCAATGACACAGAGCATGAAGCAGCTTGGGGACTGAGGACTGCGAATCATGCTGTAACAGGGGGAGTCACAGGGAACAGGCTGGATGGGCAGGGAGTAGTCAGATCTAAGGAGTTTGAGTCTTCCTCTGTAAGATGTGGAGAGATGCTGGTGAGGTTGTGTAGGAGCATCCAAAATCAGATGTGCATTTCAGAAAGATGACCTCATATCAGTGTGACTAGTAAATGGAGGGATGAAACTGAAGGCAGTCCTGAGTTACCGCAATGGTCCTGGGATAGAGGGAAGATGACTGGAAACTTGTGAATTAAACTGCAAAATGGTAACCCATTGAATATGGATGAGGAGGGAGGCGAGGGGTCAAGGGTAACTCCTGGGTTTATGCTCCTTGGGCAGCACAGTGGGTGTCACCCTATAAGAGAAAGAAGCAGGAAAATGAAGTATTTATTGAAGGGGAAAGAAGAATTACCAAGATTGCTCTTGGCCTTGTTGAGTTTTAGGTGCCCCGGGCATTTTTGGGAGGAGATACTCTGTAGCAGTGGGAATCCTGGGTTTGGAGCGAAGGACCTCTAAGTGTGGGAGCCCTCAGCAGGAGCCGGTAGCGTTGGGAAGAGAGAGTAAGCATGGGGCAGACTTGGAGTGAAGAGGCCAGAAGGGTAGGACACAACTGTGGGGAGTGGGGAAGGAGGACCCATGAAGGAGGCTTTGCAAGGCTGGCCAGAGAGCTGCATTTGGTGGCTGAAATATGCCTGTTCTGTTCTCCAGTTACATTGCCATGTAACGGAGCCTTGGTGACTTCTGTGTTCACCAGAACAGTCGTCCCCCCTTATCCGTGGTTTCGCTTTTTACGGTTTCAGTTACCCACGGTCAACTGCTGTCCAGAAGTAGATGATCCTCCTTGTGACGCATTGTCAGAACGTCAATAGTGACCTGACACCATGTCACTGTGCCCATGTCATTCACCTCATCACGTAGGCATTTTATCAGCTCAGGCATCCTGCTAAGGGTGACACAGTAAGATATTGTGAGGGAGACAGACCACATTCACATAACTTTTATTATGGTATGTTGTATTATTGTTCTATTTTATGATTAGTTATAGTGTTAACATCTGGCTGTCCCAAATTTATAAATTAAACTTTATCGTAGGTATGTATGCATAGGAAAAATCATAGCATATATAGGGCTTAGTACTATTCATGGTTTCAGGCATCCACTGGGTTACTTTCCTTCTTTTGCTCTCACCTAAGAACACAGGCAGATGCTCTTGGCAATGGAGGGTCCTAGATAACCCCTCTTATGAGCTCAATGACTTGGGTAAAGTCCAATGTCCTCGGGACTGGTTGGCATCAGTGGCCAAGGGAGGGAAAAGCAAGGATGAGCTGCGTCACTCTCCTGGGTGGCTGCTGGGCAGAGGTGTAAGTGAGTGTGGAAGCTAGAGCCCAGAGCCAGAGGTGGCCATGAGACCACAAGCTGCAATTGTCCATCCCAGACATTTGAAACAATTAACCCAGTGGCAGAGGGGCGGTGTGATGTAGTGGGCAGGTAAGTGCCATGGTTTTGGGGTCAGATCTCCCTGTTATGCTTTCTAACAGTGTGACTTTGGGCAACATGTAACATTAACCTCTTACATCTCAGTTCTCTGTCCTACATAATTGAGAGAATACATAGTTCCCAGGTCTCCTGGGATACAGATCTCCGTTCTGAAGATCAAAGCAGGAGACGCGTATCTGTATGAATCCCTCAGCATGGCGCTTGGAACGCAGTAGCAGGTGTTCAGGAAATGACAATCGCCTTCTCTTTTCCCTGCTTTTCCTTGTCCCTGGCCAGAGGCATGTGCTGCCTGCAAGGGATTCTGAGACTTGGGGCTGGGACCTACACTCAAGTTCAGGAGGTAGACAAGCAGAAGAAGGGTGTTTCAGGAAGAGGAGCTGCCCGAGCGTAAGCAAAGAGCTGTGGAAGGTCATGGCAGGCCTGGGAAATGACAGCCAGGCAAGTATGTTGTAGTAGTTGTAATGGTGTCATGAAAACTTGTGAGACCTGAGTCTGGAAACATACACGGGGGCCAGATTTTAAACAGCATCAAAGCTCCATCAAGGAGTTTCACTGTATCCTGTAGACAACGGGGAGTCATGATAGGTCTGGAAATGGGGTGATGCCCCTACATCAGTGCCTTAGAATCATTGTTTCTTGACCTCTTCCAACAGGCAGCCGTGCTTTGACTCTGCCAGTGAAACTCTTATGGAGGAGTTTTAGCACCTTGATGGCTTAGGGGGACATAAGCACTAATGGGGGTCTGGGCTTCCCAGGATTCTCACCCACAGGAATTAATAAACTGCTTATAGTGGAGATTCCACTGCCAGAAAGCCAGCTGACCACCACTGTGTCAGAGCCTGAGAACTTTGATAACAGATTCTCGACATCCACTGGTCTAAAGCTGAGTAGATATCTATGCCTTCATCACCTTCACCATTTTCCTCAAGATGCCTCTTTGTGAGTAGGGAGGAAAGGTAACTCACTATGTGCTTATTATGTGCCAGGCTCTGTGCTAGGCCTTTTTTTTCCCCTGGATTCTGGGCTTTAATGCTCACAAACACATTCTGGGAGTGATATTGTCTCCCATTTTACAACTGGAACACTAAGACTCAGAGAGAGATGGATGAAGCCATCTGTTCTCAGTCACTCACACTATCCATGAAATCAGAATTCAAGCTCAGGGCTTTCTGATTGTGAAGGCCTTGATCTCTTTCTACTTCTATTCCATCACTCTCTCCTTTCCTTCCTTCCTTCCTTCCTTCCTTCCTTCCTTCCTTCCTTCCTTCCTTCCTTC
>NW_023270377.1:102516779-102524318 GCF_011800145.1 Mirounga leonina
TTCCTTCCTTCCTTCCTTCCTTCCTTCCTTCCTTCCTTCCTTCCTTCTTTCCTTCCTTCCTTCCTTCATTATGCAGGGATAAAATTAATTAATTAAATTCTAATATAGTTAACATACAGTGTTTCATAATAGTTTCAGGTGTACAATATAGTGATTCAACAATTCCATACATTACTCGGTACTCATCAAGATGAGTGTACTCTTAATCCCCTTTACCTATTTCACTCATCTCCCCATCTATTGGTCTCAATTTTCTTATCTTTTAATTTTTTTTTTTTTTTTTGGGAGAGAGAGAGTGAGAGCAAGGAGGAAGGGTGACAGAGGGAGAAGGAGAGAGAGAATCTTAAGCAGGCTCCATGCCCAGCCTGTAGCCCTACATGGGGCTGGATCTCACACCCCTGAGATCATGACCTGAGCTGAAATCAAGAGTTGGACTCTTAACCAACTGAGTCACCCAGGAGCCCCAATTTTCTTATCTTTTAAAGGGGATTGGAGGAATGGACAGTTATACTCATAGGGCTGTGCTGAGGTTCAGAGCAAATAGTGTATGCAATGCAACTAGGGCTCTTCCTCCCACCTAGTACATTCCAGTAAGCAGCAATACTAAGATCTGGCAATTTTTCTGCACATCAGTTCAGTGTGATTCACATCCAGGGGCACCCGAGTGCTGAGATATACAGATGTTACATTCTGTAGTGTAATAAGTATTAGATCGAAGTCTGAGCAGTCCAGTGCAATCTTGCGCATCAGCCACCTGCCAGATTCAGAAACATGGATGAGACACTAAATCATTATGTCTCAGTTTCTTCATCTGTACAGTGGGAGCTTAATCCTGACCCTTGTTCCTCATGCCCACCTCACAGGACTGTTTTGAGGATCAGTGAGCTGATGTCTGTGCAACAGCTGTGCACATGGAAGTGGTTAATAGTTATACAAAAGGGGCACAGGACCCTATCCCCATGCCGGAGGAAATTTTGGTGTGGTTGGTGACATTACAAACTCAGCTATGAAACTCTTGGGCACAACATTGGTAGCACGTGAGGACCAGAATTGTGCTACGGACCACCCTTGAGAGTATGGCTGATGGCCTCCTGCTGGTGTGGAGCTTATTTGGATTTGTTGCATCCTCATTGCACACGGAGGCAATCAGCTAAACTCTAGAGGAGATTTTTGCTTTCAGGAAACAAATTCAGTTCCCATATTGGAATTCTCAGGGTCTGCCTGAAGTCTTGGCTGTCATTTGAGGATATTTCTGTGCATGGAGATCTTTTCGAAGAGCCTGCCCACTGGTTCTCGTCTTTTCCAACTGCTCAACATTTTAAGGGGGAAGGGAGAGTAGACTTCCCACTGCTGAGCACTACATGTGAGGGTGGGGTTAGGCTGGTTGCATCTATTTTTCTACTTCATCTTGACCGTAACTTTACCTGCAGCCATTACTGTCATTTTGCAGACGAAGAAATGAGGCTCAGAGAGGTTGCGTAACCTGCTCACATGCTCAAGGGAACAAGCGCGGAGCTGGTAAGCAGAGTTGCTGGGATTTAAGCCAAGTATATGATCTTGCTTCTGTGTTCAACTCCGTATTTCCTTGCAGAAGACTCTCCGTCCCTGCCCCTTGAAAGACCTTACACTGCTGTTGACTCGCACGGTTTCTGGTTTGTACCTTCTCTGAGCATGACCCCCTAGACGGCTTATGACATGCCCTGTGTGGTTGGCTTATGTGTGGTATTTGTAAGGTTGGTTGTTTCCTGGGTAGAGGAGGGGGAGAGTTTAGTTTGCTTTTCTAAACAGGTAAGATCCCTGAGGGTAGGATGTTCATTCAATCAACAGATATGAGTTGTGTACCTACTATGTTCCAGACACCATCTTAGGCACTAGAAAAATAGTTATGGACAAAATAGACACTCTGCTGTTTTCCCGAGACTTATATTTTGGTCAGAAGATAGACAATTTAACTAACCAAAAGTTTACCAACTATTCAGCTAACGAGCATGTACCATTTGCTAGAGGATGGAAACTACCATGGAGAAAACAAACAAGTGAACAAACAAGAAAGGGAATGGAAGTATCATTGGGGAAGGGGTTTACAATTTACAAGGGATGTTCAGAGGCAGCCTAGCTGTAAGGTGACATTGGAACAAAATGTGAAGGTGATAAGGGATAGGAAACAGAAATAATGGGAGGAGGAGTCTAGGAAGAGTGTTCCAGGTGGAGGGAATGACAAGTGCAAAGACCCTGAGGTAAGAGGTGCAGGTCTATTTACGGAGTGGTGACTTGGACCGAATGGGGCAGTGGTAAGAGGTGATAGGGCGAGGCAGGTGATGGGGAGCTCTGGGAGGACATGAGTCATTCTGTTGAATTTTTCTTTTATTATGAATGAGATTGAAAGTTAGAGGAGGGTTCTGAGCCCAAGAAAGACAGGACTCCAGTTATATCTTAACAGGGCTGCTTTGCAGGGAAAAGCCAGAAGTCAGGAAGGAATTGCAATAACCAAGGCAAGCGGTTAGTGCCTAGGATCAGATCTGCCCATGTTCTTTGGAATGCACTCTCCTTCTACAGCTCATGGAAGAGCACTTGGCAGATTGTAGGTGCTTGATAAACGCTTGCTAAAACCAGAGCGCAAGGAAGGCAGTGTAGTGTCATGTCTGAAGGGGGTGGGCATTACTGTGGGAGTTCAAACCTCAGCCTTGCTGCTGTGAGGTGCCCTGCTATGTGTGACCTTCTATCTCCGTGCCTCAGGTTCCCGAAGTGAAAATGGGAGTGATGACAATGTCAAGCTTGCAAGCTTTGTGTAAGGATTGCATGCATGTCATGTGCTTAGAAGAGGCCCCGGCCCATAGTCAGTGGTCAATAAATACCAGCAGTCACTGAGGCAAGAGCAGAGGCTTTATGTTCTGTGCATTTGTTGAAAAGCGAAGGGAAATGGTGAGAGGAAAATACTAGAAATATTTGTGCAGTATTTGGAAATGTGCGACATCCAGAGTATTTTTTTTGCTATGTTTTCATTCAAGCAATTGCGATTTTTGTCTACCATCATTTTTCTTTCCTGTTATGCCATCAGATTTTCTTTTTGGTGACATAAGTTGCAAATATGCTCCTTGTCCAATCGGGTGGGAATGGGGATATGGGTTCTGTTCTCTGCCTCTGCTCCTCCATGTGGAACAGCCTGCTGTCTCTCCCTTTTGATCAGGCTTCATGGCAACCATAGAATAAAGTTTATTGCTAATGTTATTAGTTTCTAATCAGAGCCCACTGTGATTATTACCTAATAGTTATTGCTTTGCACTTCCAACCAGATGTCAAAAATAATAAGCCAATAAAACTGCTATTAATTTAGTCTGCATGACAATTTTAGGCCCTCAGAGCTTGAGATTCGGGGCCTCATAAAAGCAGGGCACAAATAATTTGAGTGCTCAAAAGTAATAACAAAAATGGTGAGAATATGAATTAATACGTTAAGTGTTTCTAATTTAAAAATGAAATGTGTGGCTATGAATACCAACATTTCTCATGTGCTTTTCTAGGCTGAATGGAGCCGTCCTCCCAGGTTCCATCCTGCAGGATTTGGGCAGCATGGCTGAGGGAGTTGGCTCTTTATAGGAAGAAGATATGGTGCTACCGTAGATCTGTTTGGTTCTCATGAGAGAAGAGGACCAGGTCTGCAGGGGCCTGGAAGAGGGGTCTCCTGGAATCATGGAGAACTCAGTGAAACCTGCTGGTGCTGCTGCCAGGCTCTGGGATGTTCTGATGGACCCCTGCCTGCCCTGACACACACCCCATTTTAGGGAACCATCCTCTTTCTACTCATGCCCTCTGTCATCCTGTGTACTGTGGGGTGTGGGAGGCTTGTGTTCAAACCCTAATTGCCTCTCTATCTGAGGGAATGATCTGGAGCATCATCTCTGAATCTGAGTTCCTGAGTCTCAGAAAACAGCAACGTTAATAGCACTTACCTCACAGGATTACAGTTGAGCGTTCGAAGAAACAACAGAGGCACCTGGGTGGCTCAGTCTGTTAGGCTCAGTCTGCCTTCAGCTTGCATCATGATCTCAGGGTCCTGGAATCAAGCCCCATATCGGGTTCTCTGCTCAGCAGGGAGCCTGCTTCTCCCTCTCCCTCCGCTCTTCTGTCAAATAGATAAACAAAATCTTAAAAAAAAAAAAAAAGAAAGAAACAACAGATAAAAGGAGCTTAGCGCAGTGCCTGGCACACAAATGAATTGGATAAGAAATCACTGTTCCTTAAATGATGCAGATGCTCTCTTTCCCCTTCACTTTGCTCATTCATTCCTTCTATTCATTGGTGGTACTTGAAAAAGTCTGCTTTTCCCCTTCCCCCATCCTCTTGTGCATAAGCCTTGCCCTGTTTCCTTTCACTTTGCTGCGGTATTTGCATTTCACAAACACATACCATGGCTCATTTTGGTGGTAGGGGTGTCGGCACAGGGGCTTAGGCTCAGTCAGTGTTTCAGGCTCCTGATGTCTGGGGGCTGTAACAGAGGAGACCCCGAGCACACCAGGGGGAAAGGGGTGATGTGGGGCCTGACCCTGAGAAGATGTTGCCACAGACACACAAGCTGATTGTTCTCCAATGGCTACTTTTTCAGATACGCTCCATTTCCTAGCACATGGATTGTGGGAAGAAATGGGGTAGAGCAGCCTCTCTTCCCCATGGGCCCAGCCCCTAACCCCTCTCTCCCCGTCCTCCAGGAGTCTCTTCCTTTGCCTGCGGCTGGCTGCAGGATATATAGTTGAGTACTTTGGAGCCTGGGGATGTCAAGCCACTGGATGAGAGGCGCCTTATCCCTGAATGACCTCTTCAGTCACCTGCACTGAAGGGTGAAGGCACTGAGATTTGGGGCTGTTTGTTACAGCAGCTGGGCTTCCCTGACTCATACACATGGATGAGACCTTGCCAAGCAGGTGAGCAGAAGGAGGGCACTGCAGGCCGAGTGGGCAGCATGAGTGCAGGCGTGGAACAATGTGCTCTGGGATCTGAAATCGGTCAGTGTTCTAAGATGATCTGCGGGAAGGCTGGGGGCAGAGAAGGGTGGCCGCAGAAGGGACGGAAGGGTTGTGCCTGTCATTTAGGATTACACAGTAGGCAGCGGGGATAATTGGAGAGTGCTAAGCAAGAGCTCGGACCATCCTTTCGCTTTAGGGATGCTATTCTGGGGGCAGTCCTCCAGGGAGGGTGGCTGAGGGTGGCACAGGGACTTGTCCCAGGCTGATGGATAAGGAGGCTTGCCAGATGACCCAGGGGAGACAGCGTGGAAGCCTGGATCAGGAAAATGGCAGTAGAGGCACAGATGGAGCTGACCAAGTACCTGTTTAAGAGGGTGAATCTACAGGACTTGGCCATTGAGTTGAGCTGGAGGTGTGGGGAGGGAAACACCTACTTGTTTGCTCTCCCTTTTTATATCCTCTCCCCCCACTCCCCTTTCATAATGACACTGGCTGTCAGAGTGTGAAATTTGGTTCTTGTTTTCCGGGTGCTTTCTTGCTTGTCACAGAACGTGCTGATCCATGCTGATACCTGAGCAAACACCACCTTGTCCGTCAACAAAATCACTCGTGTCCTGGCCTGGCTCTGCTGTCACCGGGGTGCACCATGTGTGGATGGAGAGGGCATCCACATGCATGTTCTCTCACTTCTGCCTCCCTTGCTGGGACCCCCTCCATGCTTCGATTCTTCCATTAGTGGACCTGAGGGATTAGGCTTGTCACCCACTCTCTCACAGGTGGATGGTGGGCATTGAGTCGTTCCTTCAATTGAGTCTATTAGTAAATTCATCACAAAACAAGAAAAGGGGAAATTATTTTAAATTGATTCGAGTAGAATTTTAACATGTTCGGCACAACCAACTTTGTGCTCAGGTTTAACACTTGGTGTGTTAATTGAGTTGCCGGTTCGGCCAGATTATCCTGTTAAAGTAGAAATCAATATTAATATTTCCTCCTCACTGTTAACCGTCTTTCTAGAACTGGGATTTTTCTTCCCTTCTTCTCCCTCTATGACTTTGTTACCTTTGCGTTTCTAATTGTGTCTGGAATTGATGGAGTTTTTTGTTTTTTTTCAAAAACACAGGCGGTTTGTGATGATGCTGCATTTCCCATCATGTCTGGGATCACTGTTTGTAATAGATTTGCTTTTATGCCCGGCTCCTGAAGAGCATTCTCATTATCTGATAAGAGAAGCTGATGTCCAGTAGCCTTCCGAGGTAATGAATCCTTTTCATTTGTTTGCTCGCATGTCCAGGCTGGTGGGAGGTTGGGGGGAGCTTGTCTGACATACATCTTGGGGGAGAGCTTTACTGGGCACTGGCAAGGTCCCTATGCTGCCCACACCATCCACTCGGGACCACCGACCTGTGTTGTCAGCCCTCTCTTTCGGGGCCACGTGTTCATCGTCTGACAAGGTATGTGTGCTCATCTGTGTCCCCTGGGATGTTCACTCATGTGTGTTCCCCCCTGTGTGGGGCACTGGGGTGCTTCACTCTGCGTGTATCACTGGTGCTTGTGCCAACAAGGACTCTCGTTCCTTTTCTCATGCTCCTTATTGAGTGTTGTCAGGGATTTTATTATTCCCTCTAGGAACGGCTCTCGATTGGTTAGATGTAAAGTCCTCAGCGTGCCATATAAGGTCCCCTGTAATCTATCCCTGCTTATCTCCTTGGCCTCATCTCTAGCCCCTATAACGGGGGCCCAAGTTGGAGCTAGGCAGAGCTGCTTGTAATTTCCCGAAGACACCTTGCAGAGCTGCCTTGCAGTGCTGTTCCACCTCCCCAGAAAGCCCTTCCCCTCTAGCCAGCCCTCCAGGCTGAGTCTGAATAGCCCTTCTGCTCAGAAATGGCCCCTGCCTTGCAGAGGACTTGCTTCGTTTCTCCCTTTAGAGCCCTTGTTTGTCTTTCCCTCCTCCCCCACCAGACACGGAGTTCCCTGGGAGTTAGGGCTCTATCTTGCCCATCTCTACTGCTCCCACCTACCATGCAGCCTGGCGTGGAGACGCGCTCCATCACGGCGGGCTGCGGGACATCTTTTCACGTGTATTATGGTAACCGGCCCCTATGGTAAGGACTTCCGGTGCCTCGCTTCACTCCATCTGCAGCACACCTCTGTGAAGTGGGTGCTGTGCTTTACCTCTGTTCCACAGATGAGTCATTCGAGGTGCAGAAAGGTGAAGACACCTGTCTAAGGTTGCTCAGCTTGTAAGCGGAGGAGACCGGAACCAACTGCTGGTCTCTCGTGCCTCAAACCCTACGGACTGAGCCACATTGATGCATGGCTCTTCCTGTGCTCTCCAGTGCTCCTGCCCCTGCTTCGTGACAGGCTTACGTTCTCCCCCGTGACCTTCCCGCCTCTCTCAGAGGATAGACAGTGCTGTAAGAGAAGGCGGTGGTGTTTGTAAAGCCTAAAAATGGAGCTTAAGTGTGCTGCACGCGGGCTGTTCTCCGCCACCCTCCCCACTCCCGCTCTGTATACTCGCTGGCTCTTTCTGCCCTGCTCTGTGTCCCAGGAGCTCAGCTCTAGGGGCTCTTCCCCT
>NW_023270377.1:102524328-102567246 GCF_011800145.1 Mirounga leonina
GCACTGGGATGGGGGGACAGGGGGCAAGGTGGCTCTTTGCCCTGCTCCCTCCCCGTGTCCTCCCAGAGCAGTGGTTGTCAAACTCTTTCTGTAAAGTGCCAGATGGTAAATATTTTAAGCTTTGTGGCCCAAGAGACAAAATTAAGGATGTGATTTAGATACTTATATAACCATTTGAAATGTAACCATTTGAAAATGTAAAATCGTTCTGAGCTCATGAGCTATAACAAAGCAGGCAGCAGGCCAGATTTGGCCCATTGGCCGCAGTTTGCCAACTGATGGTCAGGATGCTAGAGCCAAGCTTCTTCTGGAGGGCTGTTCTGACGCAGATCACAGACCCCCACCCTCAGATGTTCTGATCGTGTGGATCTGCAGTGGAGACGGAGGGCTTGCCTATCTAACAAGTTTCCAGCTGGTGTTGATGCTGCTGGCCTGGCCCCCGCCATCCAGGAACCATCAGTGTAGGGAGGGCACCTGCCAAATGTTCCCTTGGGCTCAGGGACTCCGTTCTCTCCCTTTGCCCCTTTAGGCCTGAGTGCTTCCCCATCCTTCGTTGGTCCCCTTAATGCTGCCTAACTCTCTGCAAATTGTCCTTCCCTCTGGCTCTCTTCAGTTAAGCCCTTTGCGCGAGCTGCCTTTGTTTGTTGGAATCTTACGGATACTACAAGCATTTTCGTTTTGCAGAAATGGTCTGGGAACAGTGTGCCTGTGTACTTTTCACGGATAATTCTTGGAGGAGAATGTTGCATCACTGAATTATTCTTGTATTGACTGCCTCAACATTACTTAGGGGTCTCCTCTGTGTGTGGTCCTGCAGGAGCTGGGACCAGGTTACATGACAAATAGGATAGGGCCGAGTCCGTGTTACAGAACAGGCTTCTGTAGAGTGCTACTGGGTGTGTGAAGGCTGCCCAGCTCGGTGGGAGTGGCTCAGAGTGGGCTTTCCAGAGGAGGTGACATTTGAGATGAGTTCAAAGAAAAAGCAGGCATTGGCTCACCGGGAACTGAAAAAGGGTCTTGGGAAGTGGAGCGTGCAGAGCACCCATGTGTGGAGGTATTTAGGGAGCCGTGGGACTTTGGTTTGGCCTAAGAATGATAGTGTGTGTGTGTGTGTGCACGTGCATGTGTGCACAAGGGAGGGCCAGAGTCTGAGAGTGGCCAATACAGCTAGAACAGTGAATAGAGGCAAATCACAAGGCCTCCGCTGCATCCCGGGTAAACATGAGGACACTGGGGATTTTTATCAGGGAATGACATAGTGAGATTTCCAAGTAGGAAGATCACCTTAGTGGTGATTGCGTGAATGGAGAGGCTTGGTGGTGGGGAAGGATGGGCCCCTAGTAGGCTGCTGGGCTGGATCTCCGCCAATCCGGGTTGGGACTGGCTGAGCCTGGAGGTGGTGATGGCAAATGAGCTTTAGGATAATCTCAAATCAGTTTCTGCCATCGGGCATGGGCCCCCCAGTGGGTCTGTAAGAAGCCAATACCTAGCCTAATTGAAGGTTTCACCCCCTTCCTCTGGGAGGTGATATTCTTGTTCTGCCAGAGGCTGAACCCCATGACTCCACTCGATGGCTTCATTTCACAAATTAAAAATATCAACCAAGTGAATCATTTCAAAGACTTACAATGTAAGGAAACCATTGCAGCTCATAGTCTGTGTTTCCTGTGAAGCATGCGCTTTCTGAAACATTTACCCAACACCTCAGAGAGCTCCCACCAACACATCTACCTTTTTGGAAAGGTCAGACTTTTTAAAGGTTAATTGTTACCCTTAAGAAAAACGTAAAAACAAACTGCACGGCTGCATATTTAATAAGTGTTGGGTATAGCATTTCCCAGAAGCACAATTCCTGATGATTTGATTTAAACAAATAAAGCCGGGTCTGGAAATAAAGCGCCATTGGCAACTTCGGACTTGGAGAAAGCGTGCATGCTGTCTGTGGTTTAAGGAGTATCATTATACTTCTGAAATGTCCTCTGGCCAAAGAACCCCAGCCGGCCAGGAATGTGAGCAGTGCTAAATCCTTGGATCTGTGTGTGTGGACTCTGGTGGCTGAACAGCGGAGCTCAGAGAGGCCTCAAGATTTCACTCCTGGCCCTCTTGTCAGACCTCTTTCTCCCTTAGCAATGTCCTCCCCTCCCAGGTTGACCAGCAACCTCTCTGAGGGGGGCTGCTCCATCTGTCTCCTTCCCTCTCCCTCCTTGTGGTCTGCTGGAAAGCTCTCCCTGAGCGCCCTGCAGGTGCCTCTAGCCATGTGGCCAAACCAGACTGGTGTCTCTGTTTCCCTTTGGGCTGGCTCTGCCGTTCACCCCTCCCTATAGAAGCTCTTCCCTCCTCCTCCTTGTACAGACTCTTCCCTCCTCCTCCCTGTGCTCACTGCTCCTAGCTTGAATCCACCAGTGGTTTTCTCAGGACTCATTGTTCTTTCAGGACCCCGTCCACCCAGTTATCAAGTCCTATTGATGTCTTCCTCCTAGTCTGACTCAAGCTTGTCTCTTTTCATTGCTGTGGCCACCCCTCTGGTCAGAACCTCTCTCCTAGATTACCACCATAACTTCCCACCTGTCTTTGTTGTGGGGCATCCATGTTGCCCACTGACACAGACAAATTTTCCTGAAGATCCCCTGTGATTCTGTAAATCCCTTGATCAAAATTCTTGCTGTTTTCTTTTTACCTCTGAAATGGAACTCAGAATTTCAGTATTCACTACCTTTGTCCTAATCTCTTAGCTCTCCAGCCTCCCCCACCAATTTAAATTGTAAGAACACTCAAGAGATCTCCCCTCCTAGGCAATTGGTTAAGTGTACAATATGGTATTAACTAGAGGTGCCTTGTGGGACAGATCTGTGGAACTTATTCATCTTCTATAACTTTTCCATGTCAAAGTGAATGGTCTCTATTCCCCAAACTCACAGCTCACCTTTCTCCCCTGTGCCTTTCCTGTTGCCCTTCATGCCTGGAGGCCTGGAATGCCCTCTATGCTCCCCTCCTTCAGGGGTCCGCTGGGGTGCCCCATCTGCTCACCCCCTTTCCTGGTCACTCCATGTGTGTTCTTTTGGTGTCATTTCTCACAGGTTGCTGGGTCTTGTGGCTATTTTGTCCATGGGTTGTTCATCCCGTTGGAATGTAACTTATTTACCTTGTAGCCTCACAGGCAAACTTTCTGAAGCTTTCTTTAAAAATCTGTAGAATAAGGATAGCCATTCTTCCAAAATAGATGTTTGGGAAATATTAAATGACTTAAGTATATAAGTTCCTAACAGAGTGTCTGGGATACTGTGGTAAACACATAATTATTGTCCATAGTAGGTACAGTCATTTTCAAAGGAAGGAAGGAAGGAAGGAAGTGAAGGAAGTGAAGGAAGGAAAGGAAGGAAATGAAGGAAAGAAAAAGGGAAGGAAGGAAGAGAAGGAAGGAAGGAGGCAGGAAAGGGAGGAAGGGGCAAAGTAAACTGCTAGAACGTCCTTAACTGTATTTCCCTCTGCAGTCAGACCGTACCCTTCCTGCCCCTCTGCCATAGCATACTCCATCCCACCTCTGTGCCTTTATTTTTCCTGAAAGTACTGGCATGTGCTAAATCCCTTAAGTATTGAGGTAAGATTTAGGAGGGATATGTTTTCCCCTATAGCTCCCTCATTGGGTTGGCCTCCTTGGAGGAAATCTCCGGGCTCTTCCGCCCTCTCATTTACAGTTGTGCTGGCTCAGTGATGCACATCAGGAGGAGAGGGAGACATAGGTATTTATTCCTGGTTTTTCTTGCTTGGTTGCCCAGGCTGGCTGTGTCCCTGAGTGAAGGCCACCCCACCTCATGTTGCCATCTTGTTCTCCAGGTCAGGTGACCACTCCTCCCTCCTCCCCACAGCTGTTGCTCCTGGTTGTTACTCACTCCAGGGTGACTGTGTATTCCTCCATCTCTGCCCACAACTTAAATAGTCTCTTTATTAAAGTCCCCTAACATTTTCCAGAACTTCCTTCCAAGATGCTAATATTTTGACTGATACACTCCATGAATGCCCAGTGGATCAAATCTCAGAAACATTATGTCCAGCAAAAGAAGTCCCACACAAAAGAATGCATGTGAAGTTCAAGAACAGATAAAAATAATCCACAGTGATAAAAGTCAGAGCTGTGGTTGTTTGGTTTTGGGTTGGGGTTTGGCAGGAGGGAAGAAGCTCTGTGGAGAAGGGACAACATATGTCCCATATCCAGGCTGTGCAATGGCAAGATACTCATGGTCAGTGGTAGTTGTCAGGTAGCCTGGGGGTATCCAGCTGTCATGGGTGCAGACAGAACTGCATGAACATTTGAAGGCAGCCGGATATGCACAGCTGGAACTCCCTGGCTAGATCTTCTACATCTACTCCACTCTCAGAGCCATATATGTCTACAGCCATATCCTTTGGGAGCTAGGATTGTGAAGGGACAGCTACACTAACTGACTCTTCTTCATTCTCTGACCTTCATTTCTGGAGTTCCCACAAGAATTCATCTTTTTGGTGCAATTTGTCCCAAGATGTCCATCAAGAGTTGAATGCAAAACAAATGGAGTGCTTCACAAAGTGTTAGGCACCATTTTGTATTTTCCTGAATCTATTCCATGTAGTTGGGCTCTGAAGAATGCTACGGGCAGTTGCCTGGGAGATCACACATGTGCCTGGAAAGGGGTATGGTATTTCTCCACAGCCTCTAAGTTGTTCAGAAGATCCTTTCTGACCAGAACTGAGGAACCTAATATGACCTCTTCTGAGAATCCTGCCTGGTTGGGGGTTTAGCCTTTTGAATAAGCTTTAGTTTGGGGAATCTGAATGTGAGCTTCTAGATTTCTGTGAGGATTGTCTCCTGAAGGTAGCAGGTTCCCTGAAGGTAGCAGTCTACTATTTCCCCAAAGTCACAAGAATTGGGAGCCGTTGTCTCAGCCTTTTGTGTGGGCTCAGTTTCTCTAGTTGTGTCTCACAGTCAATCACTTCCTCACCATCCTGCTCCAGTTGGGTCTGATCTTCCAAACTGCAGTCATGAGGGGTTGGTATATAGCTTATTGCAAGAGTCTGGAGAGGTTTTACACCTTGACGTCTTTTCTCCTTCCTATTGGTGCAAGTTCAGAAATGTGCCTTGTGGTCATGGTCTCACACATTGCTGCATGCCAGTGTGAGAGCTTTTGGATATTCTGCCCTGGAGACAGATTTATGACTTTTGATCTTGTGTAATTTCTAATTCTGAACCATGCATTTTTTTTTTTTTCTATTAGTCACTGTTTCTCCACATCCGAGGCCTGCCTTCCTTAGGGCATTTCAGTGGCACATTCCCATTGCAGCTCAAAATCCTCCTCTTCAATTTGTCATTACCTTCCCACAGATGCCTTATCTAGGCTGACATCCATGTATCTGTGACCAGGGATTCCAGGCTTGCTTGAATTTATCCCTTGGCAGAAGACCAGGCTCTGGGGAAGTCTGTGCTGGCAGGAGAAGCAGAAAGCCCTTCTCAATTATCTCAAGCTGGGTGATCAAGGACTGACTTTTTTTAGGATTGAGCATCACTAGAAGCTGCATTAACCACCAATTTCCAGGATTACCTCTGGTTGATCAGCTGATAAGTTTATTTCTTGTTCTTCATTACCCTGGCCAGGACACCAGTGCGTGCTCTGTATGCATTGCTCTCTACCTGCCTTGACATGGACATCACTCCTTCACATTGTCATGTTGATCTCAGGGTTCTGTCACTGATATCATCTGACCCAAACATCAACATGGCCCATGCGGGACTGATCATCTTTCTCCCCTTACCTGTACATCCACTGGTTTGGCAGTCAGGATAAGGGTGCCCTTTGGCTCATCCCTAGGGTGGTCATTTCATCTTCATTCCATTGGGGTTCAGTTTCTCAGCTTTAAGATCCTAGGCTAGCACCCTAGGATCACTTAGGACTGCTTTTCCTCTTGATATTTAGGTAAATAGGACTCAAATATTCAATTTCATGGACTGTGTGTTAGCTCAGAGCTTTCTGCACAATTCCTGTGAATTCTAAACTTGAGTCCCCAGGGTCCCCACAAGGACCTCTTTGCTGACTTGGGTGCAAATCTAGGCCCATTCATACTTTCCTTCCAAATTTGACTCAAACCAAGCTCATATTCTGCCACTTCTGTGTTCTGTTTGTTTTTGTTTTTGGTAGGAAATAAGCTGCTACAGGCCAGTCAGCTTTCTCTATTCTCCTTCCCTCAGTTATAATGAATATAGTTTTCACTCTTTCCTTAGCTAAGCATTTCAGAGTTGGACCTTGCAGTAGTCACCAATATTATTCCAGGCTCAATTGTGGGCCATATTGCCAGCATGAAATAGGTCTGTGTTTACAAACAAGGACGTTGGTGATGATTATTTAACAGTATTTGGCTGAAGAGATGTGATCTAAATGTAGATACATTGAGAAAAATGAGAGTTAAACCACTTATTTCCCCATTCAGATATGTTTCCACAAAAAGCACATTAGCCTTTTTTCTTACTCCTTGAGCTTACTTTTTATTAAAGTAATTGCATTCCTATTATTAAGTATTCACTGGATCCATATTGTAAATAAGATTTATAATATGCCTTAAATAAATGATACATACTAAGTTACAATTGGTACTTGGCTTAGTTCAACTTCTCAGCTACTTTTAATCATCACTTAATGCAATTTTTTTTTAAAGATTTTATTTATTTATTTGAGACAGAGAGAATGAGAGACAGAGAGCATGAGAGGGAGGAGGGTCAGAGGGAGAAGCAGACTCCCTGCAGGGAGCCCGATGAGGGACTCGATCCCGGGACTCCAGGATCATGACCTGAGCCGAAGGCAGTTGCTTAACCAACTGAGCCACCCAGGTGCCCACTTAATGCAATTTTTAAACATAAGATGTTCATACCATTTTCTCTTCTTTTTTACTCACACATTTCAACATTTTTCCAGAGGCTTCAGAAATGTAATTCTTTTTTCCTTTTCTTTTTCTTCTTCCTCTTCTTCTTCTCCTCCTCTGCCTCTTTCTTCTTCTTCTGGTTTAGACTGATAACTTATTTACTTATGAGGTATAGTTGACACAGAAATATAGTTCTTAACGCCCATACAATATGTTATACTATCTGCATCTGCAAAAATCAAAATTTTTATTTCATTTCTGACATCTACAAATGCATTTGCACAGAAACCTGCTTTTAGCCTAGGGCTTTAGGTCAGACTGCCTGGGTCTGACTGTGGACTTGGCTCGGCAGAGGCTCTGTGATCTCGGCTAGGTCTTCCTTGCCCTGCTGTTCTCATCCACACAGGTCTGATAACGGGGGTACCCATGCCGGAGGATTGCTGTGAGTACCAAATGTGAATTACATGAAAAGCCTTTGGGTCAGTGTCCAGCACAGAGTAAGCCCTTGATAAAAGTTGCCTCTTAGTCTTTTCTCATTCTTATTCTTAATTTTTGCCAACATCTCCATTAGAAATTGCCATCTCGTTCCCCAGGCTGCCTGCATGTCTGCACAGGTTGTGCACTGCATATCCTTAATTCTCTTCATTCTTCACAGTTTATGGAGAATACCTTGAAAATTCTCTACTCCTTGATTTAAGTGGCTTTCTGGGCAGAGTAAAATAAAGTAGTTTTGTGGGGGCCAGCTGGAGGCCTTGCATTAATTACAGGAGTAATAATAGTGCTCCCTAAGAAGGCAATTGTTACTTTTGGAAATATCAGGTGAACAGTGCTTTCTAGAATAAATACGCTTTGGTCGGGATGCCTGGGTGGCTCGGTTGTTAAGCGTCTGCCTTCGGCTCAGGTCATGATCCCAGGGTCCTGGGATCGAGCCCCACATCGGGCTCCTTGCTCGGTGGGAAGCCTGCTTCTTCCCCTCCCACTCCCCCTGCTTGTGTTCCCTCTCTCACTGTGTCTCTCTCTGTCAAATAAATAAATAAAATCTAAAAAAAATAAAATAAAATACACTTTGTTCGACAACAAGCAATTTTATTTCTTCACAGGTAGATGCAAACCAAGAGTCAACTAAGAACTTAAGAAGTTGTGTAAGGAGCTGTGTGGAATCGGAATGACTGCATTGTCTAGAAACCAACCTAGCTGACTTTCTGGATGAATTTGTCTTCAACTAATTTACTGTTAACCTGTACCCCTATAGCTAACTATATTGCTTACGAGTCCCAGTTAGACTACATGAAGTCTGCCAAGTTGAATTTCATTTCTCTGTCTCAATTTTTCACTCATCATTTCAAGGGAAACTTCACAGGGTTGTAAGGTACTTTGAAATGTAAATACAACTATATATATTTTAATTATATATATATATAATAAACCACAAAATACTATGCAAATATCTTATTAAAATTGTATGTTTTCAGGGTGCCTGGGTGGCTCAGTCATTAAGCGTCTGCCTTCGGCTCAGGTCATGATCCCAGGGTCCTGAGATCGAGCCCCGCACTGGGCTCCCTTCTCCGCGGGAAGCCTGCTCTTTCCTCTCCTACTCTTCCTGCTTGTGTTCCCTCTCTCCCTGTGTCTCTCTCTGTCAAATAAATAAATAAAATCTTTAAAAAAATTGTATGTTTTCTCTGAAAGAAGATAAAGGTCCAAAGATTGTTTTAATTCACATTTTTTAGGAAGACTATCTTTCAATTAAAATTAGGAATAGTGGTGAGGAAAAGTCTATTTAGATGTTGGTTTCATTCACATGGTGAGGGACTCCAGTTCAGATCTCTGTATAATATACTGCTGTTTTTTTCTTTTCAGAAATGCCTTTAGTTTTCAAAGGTCATCTGTGTAAGCAGGTAAGACCAAGGTCATAGACCCTCCCTCACTGTGTGCTGATGAGGTTGTACTTTGGGTGAATTTTATTTTGGATCAGCAAAGACAAAGAGTATAATATGGTGGAAAGCACAGTGGATTTAAAATTAGCAGACCTGCATTTGCCTTTGATTCTCCTGAGTAATCTCAGATAAATTAATGAATCTCTCCCTACTACCTTGCTTTTCTATCCTCTTGCTGATCCCTCTGAAATGTATTGCATGTCTTAATTGTTCAGACACCCACCTACTGAGTATCAGTGGACTCAAATACAACCATTTGTTGTTATCTCCATAAAAACAATAAACATAATCTTTTTAGCTAGCTAGATTGTTTTCTAGCACTTCCTTGGAATCTCAGAGATAAATTTTGGTTCAGATCTCAGAGATTATCAGATGTCTGTTTTTTTCTTTGCATATTAATTTAATACTAAGCTTTAATTAGAAAATATATGATATTTATTAAAGTAAAAATGTTCTTTCATGTCCTCATATTCTATTAAAGACTTAAGAAATTATATACTTCCAAAGGAAGAAAGATATATTTAAAAAGTACAAAACATATATGAAAAAAATTTGTTGCTGTTAGAAACGTGCTCCCCAAATTCATATGTGGAAGTTCTAACTGCTAGAATGTTATCTTACTTGGAAATAGGGTCATTGCAAATATAATTAGTTAAGATGAGGTTGTCCTAGAGTAGGGCGGGTTCCTAATGTGATATGACTGGTGTCCTTATAAAAAGGGGAAATTTGGACACAGGCACACCCTGGGAGAATGTCCATGAAGCCGAAGGCAGAGATCCAGGTGCTGCTTCTACAAGCCAGGGAATGCCAAAGATTGCCAGCAAGCCCCCAGAAACTAGGAGAGAAGCCCCAAAAGGCTTTTAGGAGATTGTTGGTAGAAATATAATTGTTAAAGGTGCTTCTGGTGAGGCCTCAGGTGGAAAGGAGGAACATGTCTTTGGAAACTGGAGAAAAGGAGATCCTTATTAAAACGTGGCCGAGGATTTGGCTGAATTGTGTTCTATTTTTGGAAAATAGAACCCATAAGCAACAGACTTGGATATTTAGCTGAGGAGATTTCTAAGCCAAGTGTTGAAGGGGTAGCCTGATTTCTTCCTTTGATCATAGTAAAATGGAAGAAGAGAGAGATGAATTGGCTGGACAACCATCTGCTAAAGAGATTAGGCCTGTGGCTTGTGATTCCACCAACCATCTCAGCAGAATGCCACCAGCTTGGACTTGAAGGGGATAGACATGGGATGGAATGAAGGCAGCCTGCTGGACTTCTAGGATTCCACAGGCAAAAAATGGGCTGACAGTGCTATTCAGCTGTGAACACATGAAAGAGAAGAATGACTGACCTCCCAAAGCAATTCAGAGGATGGCAAGGCTGCTGTGGCCAAAGCAGGGCTGCGGGGCTCAGGCCTTCAACCAGCTGTGGTGCCTGTGAGGCTGCATGAGCCTTCTGCTTAGGGCTTGCTGAGTCAATGTTGATATGGCAAGTCAGCACCAGGTCTGAACTCTGCTCTCTGCATCGAACTCCTCAGTTTGGAACCTGGATTCTGCTCTTGGTTCCCATGCGATTGGCATCCTTGGTGAACTTGGGCCACTTCTTTTCATCCCTCTTTGCCCTCTTTTGTGTTTCTGTTTTCTGCTGCGCTGTCTCAAAGTGGTATTTGTCGTAAGAAGAGAATCACAGGGTAGGACATTGGTATAGACCCCTATCATAAGCCTGTTGTTCAAGCCCCACTGACAGCCTGGTGAGTTTGTGGTTCTCACTGGACTCATGTCCAGTGGGACAGAATTTTCTGTGACTAATGAAACTTGATGAGGTTCTCCTACCATCTCAATTTTTTGTCCTACATGCTTGGTTTTGATCCATCAAGAGTGTTCCTTCATTTTTTTGCCTGCTGGGGTGCAGAGTGCCAAGTCTGTATTTGGAGGAGAATGACCATCAGGTTGGGGGCCTGAGACCAGAAATGTTCTACTGACCACTGCCAGCTTGCATGAGCATGTCTCAGTCACCTCCAGGAAAATCTGCTTCTTACATGTACTCTTATTTTGCTCCTAATTCTTGCGCCCATTTCTAAATGACATACCTTCACCGAGGGTAATTTGGGGCTTTGGTGGCCACTCTGGGTAAGATTTGACTGGAACGAAATTGTTCATATGACAGATACTTTAGGAAAGAAAAGGAATATAATTTCTTAGACCCAATGGTCACCATTTTTGACAGGTGTGCAGAGCCCCCAAATGAAATTCTGATTCAAAACTTGCTTCCCTAAGAGTATTTGACCAGAGCTAATGAGCTATTTGATTTTTGGCAACAGTAGACTGGACTCATTTCCCTAGTAAATCCTCCTCTACCATGTCCTCGGTTGCTTTTCAATATCAGCTCTCTCTTTCCCCTCATCCTCTGATCTCTCTCCTTCCTCATCTTTGTCAACTGCTCCCTTCTCTTGTCCAGACCCCCTACTTTTTTTGTGATGACTCTCCTAGACTCCAAAATGCCAACTGCCTCTTAAGATCCACTCCTTCAGGAGCCAGCTATTCAGGCAACTCTAGAACTTATATCTTGGGCCTGGACTGAATTAAAGATTTCTCTAAAAACACATACTATTCATGAAAGAATTCAGAATTATTTTGGGTACATATGATCCAGGGTTACCTGACCTCTATCAGCTTGTACACATGGTGGTCAGACCTCAGATGCTAAGTCCTGGCTGGCAAATGTTGGTTAGACTGCAAAGGGATCTATAGGATGCCTCTTTCTACAATAAACTTGAAGGTTAAAAAAAAGTTTAGAAAAGTTAAGTCTTCTAAAAGCCACATCTGAAACATTTCCAATAGAAATTGATTGGACCATAATTTAATCATGAAAAACAGAGAAAACATGCAACTATAGGAGATTTTCAGGAAAGACAAGAAAACACTTTCCAACAATATTCAGGAGTTTTAAAGAAGGAATCAGTGTAACAGTGGCCATTCAACTTCATTTTGTCAATGAAATTAAATCTGAAATTGGAGAACTAATTCAAAAACAGAAAATAGAATGGGAAATAGCCCCTTTATTTGAACTACAATAACTGGAAGGCCATTTTGAAGGAGCTTTAGAATAAAAATGAAATAGGACCCCAAATAAACTTACGCCCTGTAGATCAAGTAGCTAGGTATCACACTTCCCAGTTGATCACCTTCTGACAAGGACACTTACAGATATTGTAAATAGAAGGCAACCTGGAAAAAAAGATGGTCTCATCTTGCCAAGTAAAAACAAGACAAAGAAAACTCCTTCAAGGGGGTGTCTGGGTGGTTAAACGTCTGCGTTGGGCTTGGGTCATGATCCCTGGGTCCTGGGATCGAGCCCTGCATCAGGCTCCCCGCTCAGCGAGGAGCATGCTTCTCCCTCTGCCTCTGCTGCTCCCCCTGCTTGTGCTCTCTCTCTCTCTCTGAAATAAATAAATAATTTTTTTTAAAAAAAAGAAAGAAAAGAAAACTCCTTCAAGTCAGATCAGTGAACATGCTTCAAGGAAAGCAAAAGCATCCAACACCCTGCCTTACCCTAAAATACTCAGTGGTGAATTACCTATATAGATAGAGAGCCAACCTTACCAATTCCTGGTGGGTATGGTTGCTACTCTTTCTATGTTAAACTCTGACATCTTTGCTCAAACTCTTCCAGATAAACATGCCAAGAGGTGGTAGATGTTTCAGATAACACACAGCTTTTCCCAATCTCCCAGCTTTAATTGGTAACCTTTTGGCCCTTTGGCTGGAACATTCCTTACTTCTGTGATATCACCCTTGCACATTTAATAGGGAGAGACTTATTTTGCAAATGGAATTGTAATATGATATGCACAGTAGAGGAACTGTTTCTTGAGGTTCTAGTGGATTCTTCTACTTATAATCGGATGGTTTCTGCTCTGGATATACCTTTGCCTTCTCCATTATGTTTGATGTATACCCCAAGTCAAGATCTTGACCCCATACTTGAAATTCTATGGGCTTAAAATTCCAATGAAATATGAAAAAAAAAATGAAGCAGAACCCATTAATTCAAAAGGATCCACCAAACTGTTAGATAAATTTCCCTAATATTCCTTAAAGCCAGAAGCAAAGGAAGAGCTCAAATCTCTAGTTAAAATGTTTCTATCCCTTGTAATACTCTGTACTAGCTTTTATGACTCTGGTCTTGCCAGGAAAGAAACCAAATTGGCAAGGATATTGATTTGTTCAAGACATCAAGGCTGTCAACAAAATTATCTCTTACTTTGTAGCAGTACCCAACCCAAATACCAATGATGTTCTTCAATTCTATCTGAAGCCACTTGCTTTACTACAGTATGACTTTGCTCTTTCTTTATTAGTGTGCCTTTAGACTAGGATAGTCAATACCTTTTTGCTTTCATTTGGGGAGGACAACAATACACCTAGACAGTCATGCCCCAGAGGGTCACTGTAGGCTCCTCCTATTTTTCCCAGGTCCTTAATACTTTAATCTAAATTTTCCTTGAGATTTGCATCACTATTCATTGTTGCAATATCTGACTTTTGCCCATCTCCTGCCCCTGTAAGAAGAAGGGGAGCTTCACGATTTTCTTACCTCAGTTAGGGGATATTTTGTACCACACTCAGATTTATTAGAGATCCCCACTGAGAACTCAGACCTAACTCTATATGTTTATGGATCATTCCTCAAAGCTGAGACTAGAGAATATGCTATTACCAGTTTAAGCTGTCCTCTAGAATATAGTCCTTACCATAGGTAAAATCAACCCAGATGGCAAAATTTATTGCACTTACTAGAACTTGTCAACTAGCCAAAGAGCAGACTGCAAACATGCATATAGATATCGGTAATGCTTTCAGAGTAGTGCTTGACTTTGGAATGCTTTTGAAACAAAGAAGTGTTCTTTTTTTTTTTTTAAAGATTTTATTTATTTGACAGAGAGAGACACAGCAAGAGAGGGAACACAAGCAGGGGGAGTGGGAGAGGGAGAAGCAGGCTTCCCACAGAGCAGGGAGCCTGATGTGGGGCTCAATCCCAGGACCCTGGGATCATGACCCGAGCTGAAGGCAGACGCTTAACGACTGAGCCACCCAGGCGCCCCCAAAGAAGTGTTCTTATCTCTATTGGAATCCTTATCAGAAATGGGCAATGAGTTAGGGATGCTTATAGATGCACTCCTACATCCAATAGAGGTGGCTGCTATAAAGGTCAAGGCCCATGAAAAGAAAGATAATATGGATGCTAAAGGAAATACTCTAGCACATCATTATGACAAATAAGCAGTCTTAACCAAGGTTATGATCTTAATTAAACCCTCAAAGGATTTAACCATGTCATTATAAAATATCAGTGACTACCCCTGATTTTGAAAAGGAAGAATGGAAAAAAAACCTGGTTGCACCCTTCACTCTATTTCTGGCACTACCAAGGTGGCCACTTGGTGGTACCAGATTATTTCAAATAGATATTAGCTAAATTTCTCTATGAACTACTCATTATAGTACAAATTGGTTACCATCTTAAATCAACATTTGCGGGGAAACTTTCAAAGAGTGGGTGGTTATTTTGAGGTCATATGTCACCTGTCAAGAACATAATCCTGAAAAAACTATAAAGAGGCATAGCCATAAGACAAGCCTCAGGGACCCTTTCGAACACCTTCAGATAGATTTTATCCAATTTCTAGCCTCCATGGGATTTTAATATGTTTTAGTTATTGTATGTCTATTTTTGGGACGGATTGAAGCACTTGTCAAAAACAGTAGTATAGTAGTAAAACACTTGCTTGATTCTCTGTTTCCAATCCGGACATACCAACTTTTATATCATGTTACCGAAGCGCATACTTCATGGGAACCTTTATAGAAAAACTCTGTAAGGTATTACCTATTACTCAAGAGCTACATTACTTTTACCATGCATGATCTGGAATGATCCAAAGAACCAAAGTATTCTCACTTTAAAATTAACAAAATTTTCAGAAACCCTATAGCTCCTTTGGCCAAAGCTATTCTGAAATAGCCCTTATGGCCATTAAGTTTATTCCCTCTAAAACACATTAATTATGTCCCTATTAATTGGTAACTTGAAGTCCAATCAATTTAAGATTTTACTTCCAATACAAGAGTCTGCCATGCTGCATGCAGACCTAGTAAAATATTGCGAGTAACTCATGTACTATACCCAGACCATCACCAGCAGATTAACTCAACATCCCACAATATCATCCTGAACCGCTTCTTCATGAGACCTCAACTGTGAGATTTCGCGTATTAGAAGAGACATCAGAGAAAAACTGTCTTGAATCATTTAGGAAGGGATCATATGTTCTGTAAACAACAAACACTCCAGGGAGTCAAGTTTTGGGTTCACATTTCACAGCCAAAGAAGCAATTCAGAGGAGCACACAATTGGAAGGCACTCCAAAAGGGGACCTCAAACTGGATTCTTAGAAATCTAGTAAGAGCTGGTTCTTCAGAAGTATACAATTGACCCGAGACCTTAGGAACAAGTATATGCCTTCAGATAGTGGAAGCTCTGCCCAAGAATGTGGACAAAGACCTCTGGTCTAATTCTTGTTTTGTTTTCATCTGTTCATTTAGCCTCATTTTTATTTTCTCTAGACCCCTGGTTGTTGTCAATCCATATTGGATCTTTTAATGGCTTCTTTTGTCTTTGTTATAACTTAAGTATGAACCTACTCATGTTCTAACAGCATTCTTTTTTGTTTTTTAAAGATTTTATTTATTTATTTGAGACAGAGAATGAGATAGAGCATGAGAGGGTCAGAGGGAGAAGCAGACTCCCTGCCGAGCAGGGAGCCCGATGTGGGACTCGATCCTGGGACTCCAGGATCATGACCTGAGCCGAAGGCAGTCGCTCAACCAACTGAGCCACCCAGGCACCCTCTAACAGCATTCTTATCCCAAACAATACCCACTGCCTTCACCCTACTGACTGCTGTATATGCCATCCATCAGCAACCCCCCATGACGGAAACCTCTGGGCCATTCTGGTTTCATCCAATGCGACAGTCATAGACAATGGCATTGCCACTTGCACCATAGACAACTGACCCTAAACAGGTCATCTTAATTACACCTTAACACCTTGACTTTGCTCGTGTTTCTCTCTCCCAGAAAAAGAACTACTTATTACACTCTGTTGATCAGACCCTAGGAAAGTCTAAATTTGAATTCAACAAACATTGTAGGGTGATAAGCCAAATAGACTCTAATAGAGATCCAAATGTAACCCAGCTAGTGTAAAGCCTTGGTTTCAATCTCATATCACAAACAGCTGCTTTTTTCCTGATCTCCATGTGCCCCTACAGGTATTATTTCCTTTACAGCCGGGATGCCTTGTTCTGTTTGCCTTTAACACCTCATGTACTTTAAAAATAGTATTATGAGAATTGTTCATATTAAGGTTCAGGTTAAGCCTCAGTTGGTTAAGCCTATTTCTATAAGTCACGAAGGCTGGAAATTCTGACTCTCATGTGGGCTCCAAAACAAAGCCACCCTTGATTGTTCAGGCACTTTACTGGGAGGAATTATTGACCCACTGTTTATGTGACTAATCAGAGCAGTGTTACCAATGGGCACTAGCTCTTGTACAGGTTATTAATGATACCACCTCTGCCCTCACTGGAATACAATTTGGTCTCAACTCATTGGCATGAGGAGTAATGGACATTGCTCTAGATGTTTTCATTGGTTAGTTATGGTGGAGTTTGGGCCATTGCTAATACTTTTTGCTGAGCTCAGGTCAATAATGCAGACAGGGTGGAGCAGGTTTTACATTGCTTTAGGGAAAAAGCTACTTGATTCTGTTAAGGTTGATCCTCATGGCCTATATGGGATTTGTTCTTGGCTTGCGTTGGGATTTCCAGGTCTGAAGCATTTTACAGGGACTATAAACTGTTCTTGTTTTTGTCAGGATGCTGGTCTGTCGGCATTCTACCCAGAGTCTTAAATGCTTCTCTGCAGCTGTTCTCTGATTGCCAAGATGCTACAATAATAAAAAGATTAAGAAGATCCCACAATGCAGTTGACCATGGAGAAAACTCTACAGTCCAGAAATGGTGACAATCTGGACCCCTAGCCTTCTCTGTATTGGTTGGTTGACCAAGAGGTGGGGCTGAGAGACTGAATAGACAAACAGACAGTGGCCAGACCATCTATGACAACAGAATTCTGACTCACACCAGCAGCAACCAGTCCAGGGAGCCAAACCAGAACCTCTTCAGTGACTGTCCCAGAATAGTCAGCTTGAACAATGACAGTTTCCCTAATTTTTGTTCCCACCCCCGACCTGTTTCTGGTTCAGGACCAACCAGAGAAAGCCAGATATGCTTCTCAAACCAATTCAGTCAGATGTCTCACCTCTAGTTAGCCCACCCCTACCTACTACCCTGGGGAAATACCCTCCTGGCAGGGCATCCCTGAAGCCTTGCTTTTCTTCCCTGCGCAGCTCTCCTGCTCCCCTGCCTGCCTTGAGTCTCCACCAAGCTCACGGTGGTGGCTGACTCGCTCGCCACAGCAAGTGCCGAATAAACAGGCTGTTTGTTCTCACTTGTGGAGTCTATTTATTTCCACACTTGCCAGCAATAAAGAATAAAGGGCACTCTCCCTAATTAAGAATAATGTGCATATGGGTATGGGGGAGGAGGGAAGTCTGGGTAGGAGAGGGAAGAAAAGGGCAGTCTGATTTAGTACAAGGATGAAATAGAGAATATTTTCCGAGTTGCAATTTTCTTTACTTCCAGATAATAACTTTTTCCTAGTCATCATCTTGCACATGGGGGACAACTAATACATGTTTGTCAGATGAATGGGTGGATGGAAGCTTGTTCTCTCCCTCCTGCATCCCCCACAGTAACTCTCGGAGCTCCTATTGTCTGCAGGATATTATTGAGCTGGACAGCTGGCCCTGGACAGAACCGCACAAGCTGGTTTCATGCTCATCCTTCTGATCTTTCTTTTGGTGCTAAAGTTAGGTTCTATTGTTCTAGGATCCATAAGTTCAAAAAGGTTGCTATTTAAAATTAGATTCCTGAGGCGCCTAGGTGGCTCAGTTGGTTAAGCTTCTGCCTTCGGCTAGGGTTGTGATCTCGGGGTCCCAAGATCGGCTAGGGTTGTGATCTCGGGGTCCTAGGATGGAGCCCCAGGTTGGGCTCCCTGCTCAGCAGTGGAGGTCTGCTTCTCCCTCTCCCTCTGCCTCCTCCCCCGTGCTCATGGTCTGTCTCTGTCTCTCTCTCTCAAATAAATAAATAAAATAAAAAAAAATTAGATTCCTTTAATTCAAGAGAAAGACCTTGTATGTTTTCTAGGGCAGCAATGATTTAGGAGTATTTTATTCTGAAGAAATTATGCAAGGGGTATTTTTAAATTGTTGAAGTCCTAGGATTGTGGTTTTATAGGATGCATGATTTATTCCTGCAGCAAATGATTATAAGCATTTAAGCAAGTTTCAGTAGATTAAGCTAAAGTAAAACACTGGTGAAAGGTATGACTTTATATTTTTTTTCTTTTTTTTTTTATTCTTATGTTAATCCCCATACATTACATCATTAGTTTTAGATGAAGTGTTCCATGATTCATTGTTTGTGCATAACACCCAGTGCTCCATGCAGAATGTGCCCTCCTCAATACCCACCACCAGGCTAACCCATCCTCCCACCCCCCTCCCCTCTAGAGCCCTGTTTGTTTTTCAGAATCCATCGTCTCTCATGGTTCGTCTACCCCTCTGATTTCCCCCGCTTCATTCTTCCCCTCCCGCTACCTTCTTCTTCTTCTTCTTTTTTTCTTAACATATATTGCATTATTTGTTTCAGAGGTACAGATCTGAGATTCAACAGTCTTGCACAATTCACAGCGCTTACCAGAGCACATACCCTCCCCAGTGTCTATCACCCAGTCACCCCATCCCTCCCACCCCACCCCCACTCCAACAACCCTCAGTTTGATTCCTGCGATTAAGAATTCCTCATATCAGTGAGATCATATGATACATGAAGGTATGACTTTATATTAAAATCTCTATGGAGACAGTGCATCTGGTTGGACTAAGTGAGTCATGGTTCCGGGTAGGCATGATGTACACAAGTTCACCCTACACTTGCTCTAGTCTTCTGCTCCCCCGGTATTCTCCTTCTAATCATTCCTCCCTTATTTTTTTTTTTTTCTTGCAACAGTTTACTCACCAACTGTAAACACGCTTTTTTTAAAAAAATAAATGGGGGACACCTGCCTCAACTTTCCTGACTTTGGTTGCCTTCTGCAGCTAACTTTCCTGACGCTCTGCATCTCTCTTTCCTATCTCTTACCCTGGGTGCTATTTTATACTCATTTTATGATCATTTGATCAGTAAGCTAGGAGAACCGTGTGTGTGTGTGTGTGTGTGTGTGTGTTTTAAGATTTTATTTATTTATTTGAGAGAGAATGAGAGCACAAGCAGGAGACAGAGGAAGAGGGAGAGACAGACTCCCCGCCGAGCAGGGAGCAGGACGTGGGGCTATCCAAGGATTCTGGGATCGTGACTTGAGCTGAAGGCAGATGCTTAACCGACTAAGCCACCCAGGCGCCCTGGAACTATGTCTGTTTTGCTCATGCTTGGCTCAGTAAATACAGAATTAGTGGAACAGAAGCATCAAAATCATCTAATTACCTGTTTTCATATCTCTTTCCTCAATAGGCAAAGCTGCTTTCTGAGAACCCAGTGGTGAGCTGTTTCATCACGCTGCACTTTGGACACGTAATAAATGCCTGTTGTTGAAAGAAACTGGTTCTGTCTATCCAGTGTCATTATACCATCCCTGGGGGAAGCCTGAACCAAATATAGTACCAACGTGCCTGACCGAGGAGAAGCCAATAATAAATTACAAAGGAAAGATGTGGCCACATCAGGGAAACCTGCTCTATTTCTTGCAGAAAATGCGTGATCAAATCAAGGGTTAATTTACCTTGAGTGGCACTGGCTTTATTGTCCTTTTGGTTTCTAGGCTGTTTGATAATTGGGTTAGTAAGTTGGTGAAGGAACTAGGAAATTTTTATTAGAACGTCATGGAAAACGGTCTGAGAATCAGACCCGGCTTCTTCTTTCTATTGTGTCTTTGGCTAATGATGGGCAAAAATATTGTATTCTCCGTGCTGCAATTTTCTCAGCTTAAATGAAGATTCAGGAAGAAACATCTCTTAAATTTTTAACCTCAAAGTCCTCTGTGCCTTGTAAAATAAGACAGGGTGTTAAGTTTGAATTTTCATTGATTTTATTTATTTCAGCCACTCATTTTGGCAAGTTTTGTTTCATATAACATTCATATAACAGAATAAGATTCTCTCTCTATTTTCATAACCACCTGGTCTTTCCAGGCTGTCTTCACGATGATTTCTTACTCCTCATGAACATATATGTCAATTAATTGTGCTCTGGCCCAGTTCTCTAATTATCTATGTATGGTGCATTTTATGTGTGTAGTAAGAATTCTTTTTTCTAACCCATTATGGAGACATGGTGCAGTGCATGGGCTTGTACGTCAGACACAACTGGGTTCCAGTCCCAGATCTGGCACTCAGTAGCTGTGTTATGATGACAATCTATACTACTGGCTTTAATTCCCATTCCTTCCCCTAATAAAGGATGATGGGGATGATATCTGTACCATGTTGTAGTGTTTGTAAGGATGAGATGCAATACTGCGGAGCCTCCGGGAGTGGCTGTGATTGAGTTCCCAATGTGTTCCCAGGGCTGTAGAAAGGGAGATCCTCATTTTCCAAGGGAGGAATGCATGGGCAGTCAAATGAGCTCAGGCTTTGAAGCTGGCAGGGCAAGCTGAAAGCCTCACTGTCTCTGGGAGGAGAGGCAAATCACTTACCCTTTCTGAGTGGCAGTGTCCCTATCTGTTAAGGGAGCATGATAAACCCTGCCGGTAGAGATAATGTAGCAGCGCGTGGGACATAGTAGACGGTCAATACATTTCAGCTATCATAATTAAGAAAATGTTTGTCTGGTAAATGCAGAATGTCAATTAAATCCCAGGGGAAAGTTAGAACTACATAAGATACCTCTGTGACACTGTTTACGTGCAATTGATTTGACCGTGTAAATGATACTTACCAATAAATAGAGCCTTTTCCCCCAGCAAATAACTTCCTAAGAAAAAGCTTAACCAGACTCCATCAGCATGTATTTGAAAATATTTTCTAATTCTGAGCACTCTTACACGTGATTAGGACAGAGAGGTGGTGGAGTGCTGTGCTCAGCTGCCTGGATTTAAATCCCACCTCTGCTGTACAGTATAACAGAACATACTCAGAGTAGAGCAGAGGCTGCGAGGACCTAGCTCCCAGATCTGGACCGAAGTTCTTCATCTGAGAAATGAGGAGAATCGTAGTACCCATTTCGAAGATGGCAATTAGGATTAAACACAAACCATGCAGAGCATGTAAAGCGAGAAAGTGCTCAACATATGCTTATTGTTTTAAGTGTTTGTAGTTTGAGTCAGAGATTTGGGCAAAACAAAACTTAGAAGAGTTTACCCTGATAATGTAGCGCCATCTTGTGTCTTGGGGGTATTTCAGGAGGTAACTGGTCAACAAAAGAGATGGACAGCTATTAAATTTAACCCTTTCTAAGTGTCAAAGGTGATTGAGACTTTTTTCCTCCACATTCCATGTCTTTAACATTAGATACGATATTTTGGATGCCTTATCAGATAATGAATTTAAAGACTGGTTTGGCAATGGTTGGGATCTAGGAACTGATTGATTAGAAGCATGAGACCTTTAGAAGCATACTGTTAGAAGCATAATACCTAAAAACTTCATACCCATAAAACCATTAGAAGAATAATACCTAAAAACTTAAATTGGCTTCCTGTCAAAGGGGGCACTTAAATGAGCCAAGGCTGAGGTCCGAGATGGACTCTTCATGCAGAGAACAGATGGGAAACAATAAGGTCAAAGACGTTGAATGTCTTGCTAGCATTCTTGACTTCTATTATTCTGCCAGAATTGTCGGTCGCTCATGCATACAAGTCAACACCCCCTTGAGAGTTCAGACAGGATGTGTTCTCATTAAAATTAAAGATAAAAAGATTAGTACTCACTGGAGGAGACGTTTTGTGGATATCTTCAATTAAATCTCCATAGTTTATAACTGTATTTAATTTCCTCACGCAGAACCTAGTAAAGAGCTACAATACCTTCGAGGACCACAAACATTTCGTGACAAAAGGAGCCCATGAGATAAATAAAAAATGGGAAAAGCTACAGAATAGACAGAAACTTCACTAACATCTTCAATTTTTTTAAAAATTGGCTCTGTGCCCATGTTTTAATGATCTAGAATTTTCAGTAACTCCCTGAGAAACTTGAGAATTCTATAAGAGCAAAAATATTGAAGAAGAGAGACATTTCACATAAAGGTAAAGATGCATGATGGCCTGTTTGGTACCGTGAGTCTTTGATTCCACCTACCACTGCCACCAGATGTGTTCTGTGTATTCCCGACCTTGACCTTTGTCTGTAATTCTTTTATTACAGCTGTAGGTGTATTCTACAGCTCTGTATCTTCCATCAAGCCTTTTACTAGCCATTCACCAGAAAAATACTAGCTCCCAGACAATTTTTAGGCTTCAGCCCTCTCGTTTTTCAGGTTAGACTCATGTACCTTAAATTTAACTGTTTTTTGCACCTGCATGTGCTCTCTGCTCTACAGGCTCAGCTGATACTAAAGGGGTGTATGTAGCTTGCAAGGATTTTTCATTCTGGAGTGGTAAATACAGATTTATATAGATATATAAAACTGAAGTTTCTTCTGTGTCAATGATGGAAAAGATAACTTGATTTTTTTCCCCATAATGGGATTTATCCTGATAACTTTCAAACCGAAGACCATACCCACAAAATTTGTAATGCGTATTCATGACTTCCCAAAAAAAAAAAAAAAAAAAAAGCTATTAATGGACACCGCATACTCTTTTCTATTGTATTCGCCTCCCTTTTTACTTTATTTTCAAAACTCCTTATGGAAATACCAAACAGTAATTGAAAAAATGGTATTTTTTCAAGATAATGAAATTTTAATTTGCTGTTATAAATAAAGGAGAAAATAAGTGCATGAAACAAAGAGCCATTAGCATCCCATTTTCAAAGTGTTTTACTCCCTGTTTGTTACATGGTGGATAAGTTGGCTCACACATACACAAAAAATGCTATTATCTTAGTGATTGTTATTTTGTTACCATTTTCAAAGGGGAGAAATGATCATCTTTAGGAAGTTTGAGACTGGGTAGATATATCTCTATATATGATCAAACTGGCCAGATGTCACTCTAAGGCTCAGAATTGTTATATGTGAAAATAATTCCGGCATGATAAGAATTTAGCCTCTCTCCAAGCCCAGATCCTAGCTCCACTCATGTGACCCCTTGCATTTGGGTCTTGTGAATACTTCCAGAAATGTTCATTGCATGGTCACTCACAAACAGGCACATGAATATTTTATATATCCTCTTTTTGAGGATACAATTATTGTCCTAGGTAGATTGATTGTTCTCCCTTAGATTTTCTTAAGCTATTAGTAAACATAGATGTACTTCTTGCTTTTTGAAAAATAATTATTTAGGATAATCTATTATATACACGTTTATCCTATATGCTGCATTAACAGAAGTTGGCAAATTCTGGCTACTGACCCACTGCCTGTTTTTATAAAGTTTTGTTGGAACACAACCACATTCATGTATTGTCCATGGCTGCTTTTCCACTACCAGGCAAGTTTGAGTAGTTGTGACAGAGACCACGTGGCCCACAAACCTTGATTATTTACCAACTGGCCCTTTAAGAAACTGTTTTTCGACCCCTGCAATATGATACGATATGTATGACGTAGAGGAACATGCACTTATGTGTACTGCTTGTTGAATTCTAACAAAATGAACACACCCATGTCACCTGCATCCAGATCAAGAGACGGAATATTGCCAGAGCCCCCTCAAGCTGACTTCCTTTCAATATTGACAGCCTTTTTAAAAAATTCCCTTGTAATATTCCATCGTTTGGATGGAATAATTTGTTAAACATTTTCCTATTCATGGGCATGTACGTGCTTTTGTTTTTGGTTACAAACAATGCTTCATTTAACATCTTTGTACATATTTCTTTGTACCCTGGAAGCTATATATGTAGGATAATTTACTAGAAGCAGAATTTCGGAGTCAGAGGAAATGAGCATTTTAAATTATAATTCTTGCCATGTAACACTCTGAAGATGTTATACCATTTTGTACCCTATACCAGGAATCAGAATGCCTTTCACATTGTAAGCTAGCTAATGGGTTAATCTTTGCCTTCTGGTATTTGACAATTGTATGTCATTTTAAACTTCATTTTTATTATTTTAATTTGGAGTGAGATTGCACATCCCTTCATTTGTCATAAAAATGCTATTTCTTTTGGAGGGGATTGTTTTATGATAAGTTGTTCTAAATTTTCTGTAGCAATTGATCTGTTAAATATTTTGTCTTTTGTCAGTGAGTATTAGCTATTTACAGTTACTTCGATTAACGTCCTTTGCATCCAATTCTGCAAATATTTTTATACAGAAACAAACAAAATCTTCCTTGTGATTCTTTTAATTTCTCTCTGTGTTGGAGACTATGTCTCAATTCTCACTTTTAAATGCTGTAAGCTTATGCTTTCTGGTTTTCTTTATACACTTTTTTTTTCCCAAGAAAAAACTCTTAGGCCTATTGTTTAATAGTTTTCTTTTGTTCTGTTATTTCATTGCTTTAATTTTTCTGCATTACTTTTTATATTTTGCTTTTTTGTATTATTTTTCTATTCATTTCTCCAGCTTTTTAATTTTAATGAATAACTCAATTATTTTAATTACTTTTTATTTAGCAACTTAGTATTTAAAGCTGTAGGTTTTCCTCCAAATACTGGTCAAATGATGAATGGGTAAACAAAATGTGGTATATCCAGACAATGGTGTATTATTCAGCCATAAAGGGAAATGAAATATAGATACAAGTTAAAACATGATAAACCTTGAAAAACACTATATGATATTTATTGTGTTATTACAAATTATTTGCATTAAATAATGCATATATTTATTACATTAAAATTCTGATAGTACTATCAATATTAATATTTTTTAGATATTGTGCAACTTGGCTTTTTATTTTCCCTTTGAGCCAGGGAGTATTTAAAGGAGAGTTTTCAGAAATTATTGGTGGTTTGACATTTTTATTGTCCATTTGCACTATTAATTTCCAAAGTTTTATATTGTTATCAGAGAGCTCAGAGATTATAGGCTAATTTGTTGAGTGTATTGAAGGCTTCTTTGTGGCAAAAAGTATGGCCATGTAAAAATAATGCTTTTTGGGTGTCTAAAAAGGAGATACAGGCTCTGGTTTCATGATGCAGAATCTGATATGTCTATCAGCTAGAACATGTTAATCAGGTAGTTTAGATTTGTAATTGTCTAATTTATTTTTTTACTCTATTTTTTTAAGATTTATTTATTTATCTGAGAGAAAGAGAGTGAGAGCTTGTGAGTGGGAGGGGGGGCAGAGGGAGAGGGAGAAGCAGGATCCTGGCTGAATGGGGAACACAACGCGGGGCTCGATCCCACGACCCTGAGATCACAGCCTGAACTGAAACCAAGAGTCAGAAGCTCAACCAACTGAGCCACCCAGACACCCCTCTACTTTATTTTTGATGGCCAGAAAACAAGGAGTAAAAACATCACACTGGCTCCATATTCCATTTGTCTCTGTCTGTTCTTGCTTCATAAATGTTTCTTGTTTTCTTGTGTGAAGATTTGTGACAGGCCCTCATGTGGCTTGTGACTTCTGTCATCATGAAGTTCACTTCTTGGTTTCACTGACTGCTTCACGCTTTGCATTCAACTAGGACTAGTATTCATCATTGCCTCCTGATTTCTTTTTGTTTCCATTTGCTTGTATATTGTTAACCATTGCTTTTCTGTCAACATTTCCGCATCTTTGATTTGGGTCTCTTGTTTACAGCATGTGGATGGATTTTATGTTTTATGCAATCTAAGAAATATTTTCTCCTAAAAGATGAGTTAATCATATTAGCATTTATTGATGTGACAGTTTATTTGATGTGTTCATTTTTGTTTAACCTATGTTTTCAGTTCGTTGTCTACATTTTGGTACATAATTTGTGTTTTCATGCCTGACTCTGTGCTGTGTTCTTTCTGGGAGCCTGCTTTGTTTTCAGTTTTTGTCATTAATATTGTTTTTGTTTGTTTTTATTTTGTTGTGATTGTTTTACCTTTTAATAATAAACTTAACTTGATGTTCTTTGATTTATGAACCTCTGACAGTGCCTATTGATGTCCCACTCTGAAAAAGGAAACAATTAGTGCAGATTTAATGGTTTTTACTGCCTTTTGTGCCTTTGACCTCTGGTTTTGGCTTGCTTCTTTTTTATCTTTTGAGGGGAATCTTACCTCTACCTTTCATCTTCCTACCTCTGCCCCTCCTCATGTACTGGGGGTATTATAACCTGACCATAATGCTGTATGTGATTAAAAAAATTTTTTTAAATTTAAATTAAAATTTTTTTTTTTAGAGAGAGAGAGCGTGTGCAAGCCGGGGGGAAGGGTAGAGGGAGAGAGAGAGAGAGAATCTCAAGCAAGTTCCACGCTGAGCGTGGAGCCCTGAAGGGGGCTTGATCTTACCAGTTGGATGCTTAAGCAACTGAGCCATGCAGGTGCCCCTGTGATTATCTCTACAGTTTGTTTTTTTTAAAGATTTATTTATTATTAATTAATTAATTAATTAATTAGACAGAGAGAGGGAGAAGGAGAGAGCACAAGCAGGGGGAACAGCAGAGGGAAAAGCAAGCTCCCTGCTGAACAGGGAGACCAACATGAGGTTTGATCCCAGCACCCTAGGATCATGACCTAAGCTGAAGGCAGATGCTTCACCAACTGAGCCACCCAGGTGTCCCTCTATAGTTTATATAACACACTCAAACTTCTATGTCTTGCTTTTCAGTATTAAACAGTACCCATCGAGTCTCTGGTATGAGAAATGAGCTAATCAACAACTAACTGTCCTTTACTTTCTTCCAAAAGCTGTATTTGTAGGAGTGTCTTTCTGTAAGTTCATGCATATGTCACTGAATTCTTACACCTAGTTTTCACACACTGTGGGTTGGGGTTATGGCAGTTTTGGGGTGGCTATTTTTGTGCATATACACATTATATCAGTATAAGAATCATAAATTTATATAAGTCTTGGTATTGTTTTATATTACATAAATACATTATACATTTTGTTATATAATATATTTTATATCATATATATTATATAAGCTATTATCTTTCTATATTTTAGACTATGGTAAAATACACATAATGTAAAAATGCACCATTTTAAAGTGTACAGTTTAGTGGTATTTAGTACTTTCATAGTGCTGTGTAATCCTTACCACTATCTAGATCCAGAACATTCATCATCCTAAAAGGAAATTTCTCATCTATTAAGCAGTTACTCCTTATTCTTCCCTATTCCCAGACTGGCAACTAATCTGTTCATTTGTTTGTTCCTTCCTTCCTTCCTTCCTTCCTTCCTTCCTTCCTTCCTTCCTTCCTCTCTTTCTCTTTTTCTTTCTTTCTTTCTTTCTTTCTTTCTTTCTTTCTTTCTTTCTTTCTTTCTTTTCTTTCTTTCTTTCTTTCTTTCTTTCTTTCTTTCTTTCTTTCTTTCTTTCTTTCTTCTTCTCTCTCTTTCTTTCTCTCTATTGGTTTGCCTATTCTGGATATTTCATATAAATGGAATCATACAATATGTGGTCTTGTGTGTCTGCTTCTTTCTCTTGCATAAGACCCAGCAACTGTACTCCTAGGTATACAAAAATATACACAAAATAATTGAAAACAGGGAACACTCTTAAACTCATTTTATAAAGCCAACATTACCCTGATACCAAGGCCAGAAGAAAACTGGAAAAGAAGACTACTGGAAAAGAAAACTGCAAGCCAATACCCCTGATTAATATAGATGTAAAAATCCTTAGCAAAATACTAGCAAACTGAATTCAGCAACACATTAAAAGAATCATTTACCATGATTGAATGGGATTTATCTCTGGGATTCAAGGATGGTTCAATATGCACAAATCAATCCATACGATACATCACATTAACAGAATGAAAGAAAAAACTCATACAATCATCTCAATAGATGCCGAAAAAGCATTTGACAAAATTAAATGTCCATTCATGATAAAAACTCTTAACAAATTAGGTATAGAAGAAACATATCTCAACAGAATAGAGACCATATATGACAAGACTTCAGCTAACATCACACTCAGTGTTGAAAAGTTGAAAGCTATTCCTCTAAGATCAGGAGCAAGACAAGGGCACCAACTGTCACCATTCCTATTAACATAGCACTAAAAATCTTAGCTAGAGCAAGCAGGCAAGAAAAAGAATAATAGGTATTAAAACTGGAAAGGAAGAAGTGAAATTGTCTCTATTTGCCAAAGACACAATTTTATATGTAGAAAAGCCTAAAGACTCAGCCAAAAAATTGTTTGATTTAGTCAACAAATTCAGTCAAGTTGCAGGATACAAAATTAACATGCAAAAATCACTAGTGTTTCTGTATACTAACAATAAATTTTCTGAAAAAGAGGTCAAGAAATCAGTTCCATTTACAATAGCATCAAAAACAATAAAATACTTGGGAAAATTTAACTAAGAAGGTGACAATCTGTACTCAGAAAACTGCAACGCTGATGACAGAAATTGAAACCATGAAGCTCCTAGAAGAAAACACAGGAACAGAGCTTCTTGACACGGACCTTAGGAGTGACTTTTGGATATGACACCTGTAACAGATGCAACAAAATAAAAAATAAACAAGTGGGACTACACCAAACAAAAAAGCTTCTGCACAGCAAAAAAATGAAAATCAGTCAGACAAAGAAAGACAATTGCCATATGATCTCACTTACATGTGGAATCTAAACAGAACAAAACAAAACAAAACAAAACCCAACCTCTTAGAAAAAGAGATCAGACTTGTGGTCAGCAGGGGTGAAGGGTGGGAACAGGTGAATTTGGAGGAAGGTGGTACAAAGTTACAAACTTCCAGTTATAAGATAAATAAGTACCAGGGACGTAATGTACAGCATGGTGACTATTGCTAACGGTACTGTAAAAGGAACTTAAAGACAGATACATCTTACAGATAGATGAACCTTGAAAAACATTATTTATTGTGTTTTATAAATTATTTGCTTATTCATAGAAATTGTGTATCTCTATTTGGGAGACTTTGGCTTTTGTGTTCCAAAAGACTAAAGCATTACAGAAAATTATTAAGGAAGGCAGACTAGGGGTGCCTGGGTTGTCCAGTCAATTAAGCGACTGACTCTTGATTTCAGCTCAGGTAGTGATCTCAGGGTCGTGGGATCGAGACCCCCTCCTCCCCACACCCATTGGGAGCCTGCTTAAGATTCTTTCCCTGTCCCTCTCCTTCTGCTCCTTGCCCTTTCTTAAAAAAAAAAAAAAAAAAAAAAGGCAGACAAGGTGCCCCTCCCACCCTCTCTCCAGACTAGACACCAATACCCTAATAGTTGGGAATTGAGGCTGAGAGGAGTTTGACTGAGGATGACAATAAAGTTCAACCCAGAAGAAGGGATTCAGTGCCCTGCTCCCTGTCCTTGCTGCTTGTTCTGGGCACAGGGCAAGACCCGGAGAGCTTTAGAGGGATCGAGGGGTGAAGGGGATGTGCAGGCATTTCATGTACTGGGAGGGGGAGAGTGGTGCCTGCCCTGAGGGCACGCTGTATGGTACAGCTCAGCAGGGGTCAGCCAGTGTGGCCCGGAAGCCACAAGAGCGCGGCCACATCCTTAAGTCTCACCTAGAGTATCAGGGAAGGGCAGAGGCATGTGCAAATGGGCAAACGGGCACAGGGGCCAATCCTGCAGCCACAACCTATGTGTGCCCATGCCTGAGGCATGGACAGAACATTTCCTTCTGAGGCATTGTAAACTTGATTCTAGATGGCTCCCCTCTGCCTTCCCTGCCTCCCCCATGGACAACAAAGTATAAAGTCTTACCTCCTTGTTGTTACACAAACCTCTGGAATTTGGACATGGCTTTGGGGGAAGTCTGAGGGAAAGCAGAATCAACTGAGATTAATTTTCCAGCACTTCACTGGGTGGGTTTTAATTGTTAGAGAAAAAGAAAGAGAATGATAATTTCTTTTTAACAGCTGGGTTTGTATACTTGTACTTAACCTTTTCATACACGTGTAAATGGGGATTAGACTTCTTTCTTCAATTTTCATTTTTATTCTTTTTGTTATTCTGTTGCTTTCGGAGAGGAAATCGGAGCAGAAATGTTTTATTTCAGCATCTGTAATCGGAAGTTTCACATTATCTATTTTAAACACTCAGATTAAAAATAAAACTGATGTAAAAGCTTTTTGGTAAAAAAATTATTACCATGGTCAAGTTCTGGGATGGTCTAAAGGGCTGTCTTTGAATTTTCTAAACTTTGCCAGCAGACAAAGTTCATTTGGGAAGAAACGAGTAGCTGCATAGATAAGGACTCATCACCTATCATTTGCACATGGAAAATAATGAAGCCAACTCCAGGACAGGTGTCCTGCTCCCCTGCCTTATGTCTAGCTGTCTTTGGGTGTCTTGAGGTCATGCCTGAAGGACTGTATCAGGCTAGGCCATACACTGTTTGCAAGAAGAGAGTAAACCTCTCCAAAACGTCTTAATTAAAACTCAACATACAAACTCGAGGGAGATACAAGCAGGGATTACAAAGGCTGAACTAGATAAACCTGAAGGAGAATAAACACTTTGGCTTCAAAGAAGCAACCGAGAGGAAGCTGAATTATTTTTGAGGACAAGATGCCCATCCATGGCCCACGCTTGGCAAACCTGTATCATCTGGAAGGGGAGAGTTTGGAGTGAATTGATGATGCCTTTATCATCAAGTCTGAACAAAATGAAACAAACAAAGAAAATCATTCAGTTGGGCACACCAGCAGCTCTTTGAGCTGAGTCCGCAATCTGTTTTGGAGATTGGCTTCATCATCAGGATGTTACACAGTGGAGTGACATGACCATTTTTCTCTTTTCCAGCTGTTTGTTATTGTTTAGACACCCTCTTTGTGTTAGATATAAAATTACCTGACAAGGTAAAATGAAATGATGTTATCTTTTTAATAAACGTGTAATGGCCAGGCTGGTTTCAGCAACATGATTGAGAAGCCCATCTCTGCGATCCAGAAGAATCATTAGAAGTGCCATTAGCAGTTCTCTTCTTGATGCTTTTGGGAGGGGAGTGTGGTGAGATGTCACCAGGAGCATGCATTACTATGCTCTTCTTCTTTCTTCCAATGGCTCCTTAGCTATGCCGTGAGCATTTCCCAAGCACTTGCTTCTTTGCGAGGTTATTCTCAGATGCCCCAGGGAAGGATTTGCACTCAGTAGTCAGTTGTTCTGCCAAAGAGAAGCAGCAGCAAGTTGGATGGCTCTTTTGACTCACCTGCACGACTGGTGCTCCTAGAGGCATCCTGATGATTCCATGACATCGGCACAGACTCTGATGATGCCCAGGAGCTCCCCAAGGCTCACACCGGAGGCGGCTGATGGGGTGCAGTGCTGCAAGAAAGCTTGGAGCCAGGCAGGCCCATGTTCACATCAAGTGCTCCAGGACTTTACTACTACTTCTTCTTCCTTTTGTCAAAGATTTTATTTATTTATTTGAGAGAAAGAGTGCCCATGTGCGAGAGAGCATGAGAGAGAGAGAGAGAGAGAGAGCATGGGCATATGAGCTGGGGGGAGGGGCAGAGGAAGAGAGAGAGGGAGAAGCAGACTCCCTGCTGAGCAGGTAGCCCAACATGGGACTAAAATCCCAGGACCCTGAGATCACGACCTGAGCCTAAGGCAGACGCTTAATGACTGAGCCACCCAGGTGCCCTAGGACTTTACTACTTCTATGGCCTGGAATGAATTTTGGAATCATTTGGAGCTCTAGATTTCTTAAATGGAATATAAATAAAAACTCTATCCCAAATCTTTCAATGGAGTCAATACATGTATTGAATACCTATTGTGTACCAGGATCCATTTGGAGAGACACATTTGTTTTTATTCATTCAACAAATATTTATTGAGAATTTATTATGTGCCAGGCACCAAAGTGAATGCAAAAAAAAAAAAAAAAGTTTCCGGGAAAATGTGTAAATACAAGGATAGAGATCATTAAGTTTTAGTGAGAGCATATAGAAAAGTCCACAGGACTGGTGAGAATAAGGAAGGCTCACAGAAGTGAGCAGTCAATGCTTAGCTTTGAATGAGGCAGAGAACATTCCGAGCGGGGAACAGTCCAGGCTCCCCTAGTCAGCGATGGAGAGAGACCCAGACCTCAGTGCAGGGGCTTTGGGACTCCTAATCTAGTGCTCTTTTCCACTGCTGTGTTCTGCATCTTGGTTTAAGCTTTAAACAATTAAATGCTAAATGTGATAGTAAGGGTATTTTAGGAAAGAATGGGTAAAACCACAAATGAATCTGATGAGAAGAATCATTTAAATTGCAGGCTTCCATCAGTCTCTCATAGCCAGGCTTGACATTTTGATGCTCTCCTGAAAGGATAATGTCCAACATAGAAAAAAAAAATTAATATCGAGGCCTAAACTGTGGGGGGTGGGAGATGGGGTGGAGAGAATGCATTACATGATAAGAATTATTTAAGTCATTGAGATAATAAAACCTTCATTCTTATAACAAGAACGAGATAATGAGATGTTAATCCTTCCAAGATTTAATAGATTTATTATTCCAATGAACTTATAGCTGACAGCTTTGAACTGTATATAAAAACTTATTAATCTTTTGACAGACATTGAGGGTTTTCTTTCTCTCTTTCAGTATGATGAAAGAGTTATGGGTGAAATTGCTTACTGAAATTTTCCTCATGGCATGGTGGAATATTGAGGGTCTCTCTCTCTCTGCTATCCTGACTTTATTAAATTAAACTGTGGAAAGAAAACTGCAAAGTAAAAATGAGAGGAGGAGTGATGTGTGTGGGTCCCATGATAAACAAAATTAAATACAAACAGTGGAGGCTTCCGTTAGCCTGCTCAGCAGGACTCCGTCTCGTTAGTTTAAACAGCCTTGTAAGTTTAACAAAGATGTTCCAAACACCTATTTCGTGCCAGGCACAGTGTTGGTGCCCGGAACGCAAATTTCACTAGGATATGGGTTATCTCTTTAAGAAACTTGGCATCGCATCCAGGGAGAAGCTGGGATGGGTGACCACAAAACTCCTTCCTAACCAGTGCTCTGAGTGAGCACTGAGATGGGGAGGGGTAGGAAAAGGGGCAGAGTTAAGGCACAGGAAGACTTGGTGTGGTTGAAGAATTGTCAGAGCCAGGATCCTGGAGAGAGTGGATGGGACCACAGAAGGTAGTGATGACAGCTTGAAGATGCTTGAACTAGGAATCTAGGAAAGGGCGTGATTACTGGTCATGTTAAGAGCAGTGTTTTTCAAACTTTTTCGACCATGACTTAACAGAAGAAAAATACATTTTATAACTCTGCCCAGGACACATGTATATAATTGAAACAAAATTTTATGAAACAATTCCCACCCGGACTACAGAAAATGTACTCTGATGTTTCCATTCTACTTTATTCTATTTTGTGTAATTTAAAAATTGATGTCATTACCTCTTGATAAACTGTCTCTCTGGCTTGTAAATCACTAGAAATGAGTGGCTGATAGGGGGCAGAAGGCAAAGTCATTGGCAGTGAGAAGGTAAAGGGTCTAGGTAGGTGTTGGATGGATTGTGCAAGTGTTTGAAGTCATCAAGCATCAGGATAGGAGTTGTGGGGAGAGAAAGACAGTGGTCCAGGGGATAGACTCTTCAGTAGTGAGGGGAAGTGACCAGGAGGTGAGGAGACAGCCCCAGCAAGGAGCAGGGGTGGTGGCTCATGGTCTGAAAGAATGTGCTTCACAGAAGCCAAGAGGAATATGGTGTGAAGCAGCTGTCAGGAGCGAGAGGGTACTTGACTCATGTCTGTGAGATAAACATAGCTGTCCTTTGAAACGATTGCGGGAGAAACAGAGTCATCAGGGAGAGACTTCCAGTTAGCTTCCAGGGAAGCTTCTAGTTAAAAGGAGGTATAAGATAGAGAGGACTTTGCCTTCTGGAAGTCGTGGTCTGTCATCAGGTTTGGAGGATTGAGGGAAGATGGGAGTTTGGGTCAGTTTAGGGGATGTGTCAAGCTTTGAGGAAATGAGCCTCAGGCATGAGTCTCAGGCTTGTCTATGGTGACTGAGGTAAAGAGAGAGTATTGCCCCATGGGCTTCAATGTGACACTCTCTGGGCAGAAGTTTGATCATTCTTTATGAGACAAGCCTCTCCAACAGTGTGCAGTATTGAGTCAGGGTGCATTTTGGGGGTCATGTCTGATGTCTTCACAAAGAGGAAGGGAGATAAGACACTGTTGCTATCCTCTATGTGAAAATTTAGGAGTTTGCTCACATGAGAGCCCACCATGAAATCATAATGCAGTTTGCAGGTGCCAATCGCCATGGGAGAGAAAGAGGAATGAATTTCTCAGAGGAACTGGGGAGGCTTCACAGAGAGGGTGAAATCTAAGTTGAATCTTGAATAATGATGAAGACTTTGTCTGATTGCAAGAGAGCAAACTAGTCCAGGCCGTGAGAACAGTGGGTCAGAAAGGACAGAGGTATGAAATCGATCAGCAAGTGGAGGGAATAGGGGCTCATCCAGGCCTGTGGAGGAGGTTAGTTCAGATGAGCATGCCGTTTTAAGGGCTTTGGTCATCTTCTACCAACCTGTGGGATGGTCAAAACATCTTCTACCAACCTGTGGTCCCCCTGCTCACATGGATGCACATGGCTTATGCTCACGGGCTTCACCCAGTAGGGTCTGCTGCCTCCCATGGGAGAGGACCCTGGTCACTTGTCCATAGCCATGTCCCTAGCTGGTGACAATGACAGGCTCAGAGAAGGCGAAGAACCATAAACCTGGAATTCTTGAATTCCCAGATTAGGAAGAAGATTGTGCAGGATTGGACTCTATTTGGTAGTTTTTTCCAGGCCATTCATTCACTTGTCATTTTTTTTTTTCCTCTTCAACAGCATGCACTGAATAACAACTAATAAGGAGGAAAAGCGTGTGGTTAGGAAAAATCCTCCTGGAGGGAGTAAGACCTGAGCTGCATCTTGTCTCTGGTTTAGCACAAACTGTGGATTTTAATCCATTAATGCATTAAATTAGGTAAACTAGGGGGTCTGCATTATCATCAAAAAAGCATATAACACTAGATTAAGAAATACAATACAGTAAGGGAAAATATAAATTTCCTGAAGCTTTTGCGTGATAAACAGCTAGGGTAAATGTTCTTTGTGGAGGGCCATAACCCTTGGTGTTAAGAAGTAGAAAGGATGGTGTTCAACTAGAGCCTCCAAAAGGGATAACTCTGACACCATGCTTTGAGGGACTTGGGGTACCATGGTCCCTCCCTATACCCTCAGCATCGTTATCTGCAAAGCAAGAGTTGGGTGATCTTTTTATCTTCTCTCAGCTCTAACATTCTCTAATTCCCTGAGTCTCATCTAAGAATATAGCTGCAAAGCTCATAGTAGGCAGAATGCTGATGTTTATTATTTGACAATGTATTTTATCTGAAGTTTTCTGTCTCATGGGGTCAGAGAATTAAACTCATTATCCTTATTGCTAATATGATAAAATGTCTTTGAAGCCAGAGATTTCATTTCTATAGTTATCACTGATCACTGAGTGATAATTATGTGGTCAAATAATGAATTATATTATCAGCTGCATAAATAATGAATCACATAATCAGTTATTTAAAAGCTATATTAAAGTGAAAGAAATTGACTTAATCTCCTAAACCAAGGAGGTATTTCTCAGAGCTAAGTTAATTCTTTTTTTTTTTTTTTTAATTGGTAACAGAGTCTGGCTAAAAGATAACTGTGGAAGTAGGAAATGGTCTGTCTGAGAGGTTTTCAAGCATTTGTATTAAGTTGCAGTCCTGTATGGAAGCAGGAAACTAGGGGATACAATATAGTTGTTTTTCCCTGGATCCATCGTTCTCTTTCTTCCTGACGGTACATTTATCCATGTGCCTTTCATGCTGATCTTTCTAAATGACCAGCTTCATTTGCAATTTGCTAGAAGGAGGCAGAATACAACTTCTGAGTTTTGAAAGGAAATACTTTCGTGTAATAGAATGATTGAATGCAAGGTACTACTGATACAGTTTCTAATAACTTTCTGGAGATTAGAGAGAAAGCCATGAATAGAAAACATGGTTATCTCTGAGTTTTCAATGTGTACAGTTAAAATGAAAGATTTAAAAAAAACAAGGCTTGATGTAGGCTTAGAAGTTGGAGACAACAGAAGGGAAAAATAAAAGCCTCGCTCTACTGTTATCTTTTGTGGCTTATCATTGAGGATCAGCTAATGGGTTGCAGTACTTCTTTTTTTTTAACAGGATGGGGGCACATTTACATATCTGTGATTGGAATCAAGTTTTTAATGCAAAGCTACAAAGAACTGTACTTGTTCTAGACTTTGGAAGATCATAGAAGTAATAAAAAATAATGCAGAAAATAGAAATCTGCATTACATGGTTGCTATGAATATGAAAGAAAATATGCATAAAATCCCTAGTTCAGGGCCTGGCACAAAGTAGGTACACAGCAGGTGCCAGCTATTATTATTCTTAGAGTATTTATTAGAAAGTAAGTTTTGTGACCAAGATTATCTATCTATCTATCTATCATCTATCTATCTATCTATCTATCTATCTATCATCTATCTATCTATCTATCTATCTATCTATCTATCTATCATCTATCTATATCTATCTATCTATCATCTATCTATCATCTATCTATCTTTCCGCAGATTCCTCTCTGTTTTTCTTTTAACTTATCTGGAAATAACAAACTTTAGAAAAGTGGCAGGAATAAGAATACATAAAGAATGCCTATGTACCCTCTACCTAGATACATCTGCTGTTGGTGTGTGTACTCTCTCCCCGCCCTCTCTTCCTGTCCCCTTTTCCCCCTTCTCCCTCCCTGCCTCCCTCCCTCTCCTTCCCCCTCCCCTGAGTCAGGGAGCATTTGGGGGGGGTCACATCTGATGTATTCATAAAGTTTCATATAGTTTATTCCTTCCGTCCCCTCTTTCCCCCCCTTCTCCCTCCCTCCCTCCCTCCCAACTCTTTCCCTCCTTTTCTCCTTCCCTCTCTCTCTTCTTCTGCTTTTCCTTTTTTTTTTTAAGATTTATTTATTTGAGAGAGAGAGAGAGAGAGTGCTCACACTTGAGCACATGAGTGGGGGGAGGGGCAGAGGGAGAGGGACAAGCAGACTCCCTGCTGAGCAGAGTCTGGCCTTGGGGCTGGATCCCAGGACCCTGAAATCATGACCTGAGCTGAAGGCAGACGCTTAACCATCTGAGCCACCCAGGAACCCCTGCTCCTTTTCTGAACCAATAGATAATAACTTGCATACACCAGGGCCCTCAAAACATACATACTTTAAGTATTTCCTAAAAATATGACCATTCTCAGTAAACAAACACAACGTAGTTATCAGCTTTAACAAATTTAACAGGGATGCAATGCTTTTTATCTGATCTGCTCTTTGTATTCTGATTCTGTCAGTTGGCCGGATAATTGTTTTATGGGATTTTTCACCTAGGACCCAGGCAGGATCATGTATTGTATTTAGTTGGCATGTCTGGGACATTTCTACAGGGGTTTTGTTTGTTTGTTTTGGTCTTTTCTGACATGAACATTTCTGAAGAACATAGCCCCCTCTATTCTTTTAAGTAGAATGCTCCTCATTTGGGGTGTGCATGTATTTCCTTATAATTAGAATCTGGTTGAGCATTCTCAGCCAGAATCCTGCAAATACTATGTTATGTCCGTCTCAGGTATCATATCCGGAGGCACATGATGTGCACCCGTTCCTCACTGGTGATCACTGGACTGAAGACCAATACCTGGGGGCTAGGTGTACTCATTACTACCAGGCAGGGGTGGGTCTTTGCTTTCGGAGGGCCAAGCTAGTGATGTATGCATCTATGTACACATATGCATCCACACACATGCAAAGACACACATGCACACATATCAGCATGCACATAAACATGCACACATACACACATACCTATACACATTTTAGAAATTATACATTCAATCTTGTTACTGGCTACAATGATCAAAAACCTCCCAAAAAACAAGAGTCCAGGGCCTGATGGATTCCCTTGGGAATTCTACCAAACATTCAAAGAAGAAATAATACCTATTGTCCTGAAGCTGTTTCAAAAAATAGAAACAGAAGGAAAGCTTCCAGACTCATTCTATGAGGCCAGCATTACCTTAATCCCCAAACCAGGCAGAGACCCCATCAAAAAGGAGAATTTCAGGCCAATATCCCTGATGAATATGGATTCCAAAATCCTCAACAAAATCCTAGCTAATAGGCTTCAACAATACATTAAAAACATCATCCACCACGACCAAGTGGGATTTATCCCCAGGATGCAAGGGTGGTTCAACATTCGTAAATCAATCAATGTGATAGAACACATTAATAAGAGGAGAGAGAAGAACCATGTGGTCCTCTCAATTGATGCAGAAAAAGCATTTGACAAAATACAGCATCTTTTCCTGATTAAAACTATTCAGAGTATAGGGATAGAGGGAACATTCCTCAAGTTCATAAAATCCATCTATGAAAACCCACAGCAAATATCATCCTCAATGGGGAAAAGCTGAGAGCCTTTCCCTTAAGATCAGGAACACATCAAGGATGCCCACTCTCACCACTATTGTTCAACATAGTACTAGAAGTCCTAGCAACAGCAATCAGACAACAAAAAGAAATAAAAGGTATTCAAATTGGCAAAGAAGAAGTCAAACTCTCTCTTTTCACAGATGACATGATACTTTATGTGGAAAACCCAAAAGACTCCACCCCCAAATTACTAGAACTCATACAGCAATTCAGTAATGTGGCAGAATACAAAATCAATGCACAGAAATCAGCTGCTTTCTTATACACTAACAGTGCAACTGTAGAAAGAGAAATTAGAGAAACGATTCCATTTACAATAGCACCAAAAATCGTAAGATACCTCAGAATAAACCTAACCAAAGAGATAAAGGATCTATACTCTAGGAACTATAGAACACTCATGAAAGAAATTGAAGAAGACACAAAAAGATGGAAAAATATTCCATGCTCATGGATCGGAAGAATAAACATTGTTAAAATGTCTATGCTACCCAGAGCAATCTATACCTTCAATGCCATCCCGATCAAAATTCCAATGACATTTTTCAAAGTACTGGAACAAACAATCCTAAAATTTGTATGGAATCAGAAAAGACCCCAAATCACCAAGGAAATGTTGAAAAAGAAAAACAAAGTTGGGGGCATCACGTTGCCCGATTTCAAGCTATATTACAAAGCTGTGATCACTAAGACAGCATGGTACTGGCACAAAAACAGACATATAGACCAATGGAACAGAATAGAGAACCCAGATATGGACCCTCAACTCTATGGTCAAATAATCTTCGACAAAGCAAGAAAAATATGCAATGGAAAAAAGACAGTCTCTTCAATAAATGGTGCCGGGAAAATTGAAAAGCCACATGCAGAAGAATGAAACTTGACCATTCTCTAACACCATTCACAAAGGTAAACTCAGAGTGGATGAAAGACCTCAATGTGAGACAGGAATCCATCAAAATCCTAGAGGAGAACATAGGCAGTAACCTCTTTGACATCGACCACAGCAACTTCTTTCAAGATACATCTCCAAAAGCTAGTGAAACAAAAGCAAAAATGAACTTTTGGGACTTCATCAAGATAAAAAGCTTCTGCTCAGCAAAGGAAACAGTCAACAAAACAAAGAGACAACCCACAGAATGGGAGAAGATATTTGCAAATGACACTACAGATAAAGGGCTGGTATCCAAGATCTATAAAGAACTTCTCAAACTCAACACCCAAAGAACAAATAATCAAGTCAAAAAATGGGCAGAAGTCATGAACAGACACTTCTCTGAAGAAGACATACAAATGGCTAACAGACACGTGAACATTTGTTCATCGTCATTAGCCATCAGGGAAATTCAAATCAAAACCACACTGAGATACCACCTTACACCAGTTAGAATGGCAAAAATTGACAGGGCAAGAAACAACAAATGTTGGAGATGTTGTGGAGAAAGGGGAGCCCTCTTACACTGATGGTGGGAATGCAAGTTGTTACAGCCACTTTGGAAAACAGTGTGGAAGTGCCTCAAAAATTTAAAAATAGAGCTACCCTATGACCCAGCAATTGCACTCCTGGGTATTTACCCCAAAGACACAGATGTGAAAAGAAGGGCCATATGCACCCCAATGTTCATTGCAGCAACGTCCGCAACAGCCAAACTGTGGAAAGAGCTGAGATGCCCTTCAACAGATGAATGGATATAGAAGATATGGTCCATATGTACAGTGGAATATTACTCAGCCATCAGAAAGGATGAATACCCAACTTTTACATCAACATGGATGGGACTGGAGGAGATTATGCTAAGTGAAATAAGTCAAGCAGAGAAAGTCAATTATCATTTGACTGTCAAAAAAGTCATTTATTTGTGGAACCTAAGGAATAGCATGGAGGACATTAGGAGAAGGAAGGGAAAAATGAAGGGGGGGAATCGGAGGGAGAGATGAACCATGAGAGACTATGGACTCTGAGAAACAAACTGAGGGTTTTAGAGGGGAGGGGGGTGGGGGGATGGGTTAGCCCGGTGATGGTATTAAGGAGGGCACGTACTGCATGGAGCACTGGGTGTTATACGAAAACAATGAATTGTGGATCCCCACATCAAAAAGTAATGATGCATTGTATGGTGACTAACATAACATAATAAAATAAATTTAAAAAAAAAGAAATTATACATTCATCCCCAAACCTTGAAATCCAAACTGTCCCCAAAGGATTTTTTCTTATTCCTCCAACCCGTCCCATAGTTACATGTCTCTTCTTCTCAACTACATCAACACTTTCTCTAATTAGCTCAATTCCATAGAACATCTACAATTATTTCAGAAATGCTTTGCCTGTACCATATAAAAACCCAAATCTACTGAAAAGGAATTTAGCTGTTTGTAGTTTTTCTTTTCCATCTTTTTCAAGACTGAGGGTCTATGGCCACATTTATAAGTTACTTGGATAAGTTCTTTCTTTCTCTCCCTTATTTATTTGAGAGAGAGAGAGAGAGAGAGAGAGTGAGAGAGGGAGAGGGTAGGGGCAGACAGAGAGGGAGAGAGAGTATCTTATGAAGACTCCCCGCTGAGCACAGAGCCAGAGGCAGTGCTTTATATTAAGACCCTGATATCAAGACCTGAGTGGAAATCAAGAGTCAGACACTTAACCGACTGAGCCACCCTGGTGCCTCGAGTTCTCTTTTTTCTTCCTCTTCATTGTGGTTATGGTATTTATTTGAACTACAACAGGCTTTCTTTGTTTCAGTTGGCTTTCAGTTTTAGGTCCCCCCCCCCCCCCAGCATCCTTTGCTGATTTAGTTCTATTTTTTGCATATGAAGTCCACTAACAAGCTCCTAAAAGTAAAGATAATTCAAAAAGATGCACTCACTGGTGTGCCTGGGTGGCTCAGTTGTTAAGCATCTGCCTTTGGCTCAGGTCATGATCCCAGGGTCCTGGGATTGAGCCCTGCATCGGGCTCCCTGATCAGCAGGAAGCCTACTTCTCCCTCTCCCACTACCCCTGCTTGTGTTCCCTCTCTCACTGTCTCTCTCTCTGTCAAATAAATAAATAAATAAAATCTTAAGAAAAAAGATGCACTCAGAAAAGGTCACTCCCATCTACCCTGCTACCACACTCGTAACAACCCCTTGCAGGTAACTAACATAACTAACATCACTGTCTTCCAGTGTATCTTTCTTGTGTTCCTGTTGGTGAAAATGAGGAGATAGAAGTATGTTTTCTTATTTCTCTTTATTTTTTTACCAAAAAGTAGCATATATAGATGGTCTTTTCACTTTGCTGTAACAAACCCCACATATTAGTTCATAGAAATCTTCCTATTCTTTTCCATGGTTGCTCCAACACAGGTAGGTAACAGTTTATTCCACTAGTCTGCCTATACTTGGACTCTTAGATAGTTTCCAAATTAACATTTTGAAAAATCAAATGATGCTGCAATGAATAACATAGCACAATTAGCTTTTGTATTGTTTGAAATGGATATACAGGGCAAGTGGGATGTTGAAGTTCAGGGTGAATGCATGCACGTATTTGTTAGAGATTGCCAAATTCTGTAGGGGTTGGACAGTTTGGCATTCTCACATGTCCTGGAATTTCTTGATCTGGGAAGGCAATTGTGGTCCACAGTGATGTGCAGTATTGGCCGGTGCCTCTAAATCTGTTTTTTTTTTTTTTTAATATATATATTTTTTATTCTTATGTTAAGCCCCATACATTACATCATTAGTTTTAGATGAAGTGTTCCATGATTCACTGTTTGTGCGCAACACCCAGTGCTCCATGCAGAATGTGCCCTCCTCAATACCCACCACCAGGCTAACCCATCCTCCCACCCCCCTCCCCTCTAGAACCCTCAGTTTGTTTTTCAGAGTCCATCGTCTCTCATGGTTCGTCTACCCCTCCGATTTCCCCCGCTTCATTCTTCCCCTCCCACTACCTTCTTCTTCTTCTTTTTTTTTTTCTTAACATATATTGCATTATTTGTTTCAGAGGTACAGATCTGAGATTCAACAATCTTGCACAATTCACAGAGCTTACCAGAGCACATACCCTCCCCAGTGTCTATCACCCAGTCAACCCATCCCTCCCACCCCACCCCCCACTCCAACAACCCTCAGTTTGATTCCTGTGATTAAGAATTCCTCATATCAGTGAGATCATATGATACATGTCTTTCTCTTTTTGACTTATTTCACTCAACATAATACCCTCCAGTTCCATCCACGTC
>NW_023270377.1:102577246-102663225 GCF_011800145.1 Mirounga leonina
ATCTCCTGTTGAGTTTGTAGGTGTTCAGAATGGTTTGATCCCTATCCAGCTGATTCCTGAGAGGAGACGAAATCCAGGTCTCCTACTCCTCCGCCATCTTGCTCCGCCCCCCAAAAGATTCTCTAAATCTGGTTTATTGTCAGAAGTGTTTACCGTTCTTTCTCTCCTGTGTAGCCCCATCTCTTGCCTCAGTAACCAAACCTGCTATAGCTTTTCACTTCTCACCTGGAGGGAAAGTAGTGCTGACTGCATTCAATCTTCACCCGGATTTTGCTTCTCACTGTGCAGTAGAATCTCCCACTTTTCTGGTGGTCAGTATTTACTCTTCCGAGAACCCTGCCTTAGGGCTGGGACCTCCTGCTGAAATCAGAAGACAGAACAGAGTCAAGAACTGAACATGGGAAGAAAGGAGTAAGAAGAGAATCAGAATGTGTGGGCAGAAGTGAGCATTTGGAAGGGGCACATCTGGGATGATTTGTGCCCCAGGAATTCAGGTAGACTGGGAAGAATTGTGGGTTGGGAGAAGGGAACTGTGAACTCAACAATAATCTGGAACAACGATGATGCATGGGAGGACAGTTCCCATTTACCTGAGTAGGAAGATAAGTGAGTGACCACGATTCTCAAGCATCTTCTATGTGTTTGGCTTTGGGGTTGATGTTTTAAGCCTGCTGGTATTTTTGCTTCATTCATGTGAATAGAATTAGTTGGGGGGACACCTCCAACAGCTAAGTTTTGGTAAACCTTAGAGTGAGTAAGAGGAAGCTAATTCAGAGTAGTCCATTCTTCTTTAGATTTCTATTCCTTTTCCAGCTTAATTTGGCTCAATAAATAAACACGGAGTGCTTTTTGTAACTCAGGACATTGTGGACTACAGGTAGATCCTACCCAGCCTTTGCCTTCACTGCTTCCTTGGTCACCACGTCCTCATGAGGGTGACACGGCTCAGTCAGGCGGTGTCAATCCAATGTGGAAGGTGTGAGAATAAAGTGGTGTCTTGGGAGCCTTGGGGAGCCCCCAAAGATTTCTAGAGGAGGTAGTGCTTGTCTGAGCTAAGTGTGGGTAAGAGAAGGAGAGGGAACCGGAAGAAGGGTATGGAATTTCAGGCAGGGAGAAGATCCTCTAGTCTGCACACATGGCCCAAAGAATGAAACACCAGGACAGGTGTGGGTGAAACTGGGGATACTGGATATTAAACAGGAGGAGGAAGGTGTGGTGGGTTGGACTGTCTTTGGGAGTCCCTTGTTACCTTCTGTCTTGGGAAGGTGCACATACTTCTTGTAATCCATAACCCAACTATCTGTGCATTATTTTTAGTTGCTAAAAATCAGTAATAACATAGCACTAGTACAATATTACTAATAGTAAATGGTCTTTTCTTGAGAAGGTAATTGGGCAGTGGGGACCTAGAAATTTGTCATGTCTAGGATAACCCAGTGGCTGCATGATATTTGGCCAGAGGCCCTGGGTGAGCGCTGCTGGACTGTAAGTTTACGTGGATTCATGGTATTCATTATCCTCTTCCAGAAATTGTCCCATGGAGAATAGGGAGTCAAAACAAGCCTGAGCTCTCTACTGAGATGGGTCTTGTCTGTAGTCTTCTACAGTGGGGCAAGATTTATCATCCTGTCCTTGTTCCAGAAATATCAGAGTGATGGGTGTGCTCAAAAATGTACTGCACCCAGAAAGCTGCTAAGAACATTTTTGTAAGTGATATATTGGCCTCACCAAGATCTATATTACTTAATTATATTTATTTTCATGTTATTATTTAATATTGCTTCTAGTAACCTTTGGGACAAAAGCAGTGCTTCCCACAGTTACAGTGTTCTTTCCAGGTCTAAAAGAAAAAGAGTGACTTCCAACTCGCTGAAGTTATAGGATCTGAGTTATCAACAAACTGATTTTTTTAGTACGAGCATCGGATTTGGCTGTTTCCCTGAAGAATGTAACCTGAGTTACTCATCAACTACCTCAGAGCTTCCTTTTTAAAGATAAACATTTCTTCCTCCAGCAACAAAGATGTTTTAAGTATACTCTTCACACATTTTTTTTCTCTTCCCTATTCTCCCCCTTCTCTTTCCTTTCCTATCTTCCCTGCAATCTGTTGTTTCTCTCCCAAATTATGTGCTTTTAAATCTCACTTGGCCTTTGTTACCTAACGCAGGCTTCCAGTGTGATAATGGATTAACCTGGTCTAGTAACATTCTCAAAACTTGTGTGTTCCTTACTATTCTTTTGTTGCAATTGGTAGAGCCATCTAGAACTTTCATCTCCTAGCTTGAGGGGGACTGTGTCTCCCTAGGTTTGTTTTCTTCATTAGGAAACTTCTTTTTTTTAAAGATTTTATTTATTTATTTGAGAGAGTGAGAGAAAGCGCATGTGCATGAGTTGGGGGGGGGGGCAGAGGAAGAGGGAGAAGCAGACTCCCTGCTGAGGCTTGATTCCCAGGACCCTGAGATCATGACCAGAGCAGAAGGGCAGACGCTTAACCTACTGAGCCACCCAGGTGCCCCTTCATTAGGAAACATTTTAACATTGCAGAAAGCACCCTTGAGCCATCTCTTCTTTTGGTTATTAAATGCGGTCAATATATTAGTGAGCTATTTGAGCCAATTTTGCTTTTTTTTGTGAGAGTGACCCTGTTGGCCAGTCTTTGCTGCTCTTTCTCTAAGTTCCTACTTTTTCTGGGATTGCTTGGCATATTGCAGTTCCTTGGGTTTATTCCTTTGGGCTCACCAGAAAAAAATGAAGTGCCACTCTGTAGTCTAGGAGCAAATATATACAGATGAAAGGAAATAAAATATTCACATTAGATGAACATTTATGAAACTCAGTAGCAAATGTATCCTATTAAGATAGAATCATTGTGTGTTATAGACAAGGTTGTATATTTCATGTTTATTTTCACCTGAAACCTGAGGTCAGGGTGTATAGGAGAGTTCCTTGATTTTTATCAGTTGATGTCAATTCTAAGTGCCTTGTTGAATGCAATTTTTATAGTAAGTCAAGTGATTCTCTTGCATTTCCTTGTTAGATGAGCATATTGCATACTAAGAATGACAAAAATACTATTTCCTTCCTTATAGCACTGGCTAGGACCATGGTTAAAGGTACAATTTTGAATTGTATGACTGATAGTGGTGGCTTTTAATTTTCAAATCAAGTTTAAAGTTGGCTATGGGTTTTTGAGAGAGAAAATTTTCAATTTAAAGAAGTTTTCATTTAAATCTAGATAGCTGTGTCTTTTAAAAAACCAGGAATGAGGGTTGAATTTTATGACATTTTTTTTTCAGATTCTCTTGAAATGATAACATGATTTTTATCCCTTACTCCATCTCAAATATAACGCAATTTCATGTAGTATAGTGTATCAGCCTGAGAAATAATTTGATGTAGATGCATGATCACACTCCTGAGATAGATCCTATGGTTACGGGGTTGCCTTTGTAGTTAGTGTTTAGTGTTCCTTTAACTCTGCTGTATTCAATTTTTTAATAGTTTTCTACTGTCCACTTGTTCTTCATCCAGTTTAGTATAATTATGTTCGATGGATAAGATGAGTTAGGCTTTTCCTCTTTGTGTTCTGGAAGAAATCACAGAATTGCCTCTTGAAGATTTATTAGAACTCAGAAAAATGATCCACTCCTGTTCCTAACTTATCAATTACAATTTTGGTTATTGGATTATTATTTTTATTGGGTCAGTTTGAATAATTTAAATTTACCTAGCAATGTTTCATTCTAGGTTTTCAGATATTATTGAAAGGCTATATATACTATGCTCCTATCACTTTAACATTTTTCTCTTCTGCATGTAAAAACTGCTTCCCAGTAGTGTTCCAACGACATGGATGGAACTGGAGGGTGTTATGCTGAGCGAAATAAGTCAATCAGAGAAAGATATGTATCATATGACCTCACTGATATGAGGAATTCTTAATCTCAGGAAACAAACTGAGGGTTGCTGGAGTGGGAGGTGTGGGAGGGATGGGGTGGCTGGGTGAGAGACATTGGGGAGGGTATGTGCTATGGTGAGCACTGTGAATTGTGCAAGACTGTTGAATCACAGATCTGTACCTCTGAAACAAATAATGCAATATATGTTAAGAAAAAAAGAAGAAGAAGATAGCAGGAGGGGAAGAATGAGGGGGTGGAGATTGGAGGGGGAGACGAACCATGAGAGATGATGGACTCTGAAACACAAACTGAGGGTTCTAGAGGGGAGAGAGGTGGGAGGATGGGTTAGCCTGGTGATGGGTATTAAAGAGGGCACATTCTGCATGGAGCACTGGCTGTTATGCACAAACAATGAATCATGGAACACTACATCAAAAACTAATGATGTAATGTATGGTGATTAACATAACAATAAAAAAGTAAAAAAAATGTTTTTCATGGTTGGTCCTCTAATTTTCATCTATTTCAATAATTTTTCCAAATTATCTTTTTATTAATCAACTAAAGTTGAAAACTTTTTTTAAAATTTGTTTTAATCTTTATCAATCCTATTCTGCTCATTGAGTGTATTTTTCTAAGCTTTGGACAAAGGAAACTGGTTGTTTTTTGTTTTTTAAATTTTTCAATAAAGCCTTTATATTTTTTCTCTTATTACTGTTTTGGCTAGATCCCTCATTTTATATGTACACTGTCATTAAAGTTTCTGTTAAGATTGTAATTTTAACATTGATTTATTCTTTAACCTGCAAATCAATTAGGAGTATGCTTTAATATCCAGGCATATGGTTTTCCTTTGGATGGCTGTGTGTTGTTTTGATTGCATTAGTATTCAGGGAAGGCAGCCTCTTTGATTTTTATTTTTTAGAATTTGGTGGGATTTCCTCTGTGCTCCAACACATGGTGGATGTTGTCAATGTTACTTGTATGTTTGAAGAGAAAGTGCTGATTTGTTAGAGATGCATTTTTATGTATGGATAGATACTAGGTCAGGCTTTAAAAAGCTTATGTTATTGAAACATCATTTAGTTTTTCCTTTTTTTTTTCCTTTTTAACTAATTGATCTCTAAGAAAGGTGTATTTTAATCTCCTTCCATGATTTTGGATGTCAGATTTTCTTTTTTTTATTTCAGTTTTTTATTTCTAGTTAGCTAACATACATAGTAAAATTTGTTTTAGGTATAGAATTTATTTCATTACTTACATATAACACCCAGTGCTCATCACAAGTGTTCTCCTTAATACCCATCACCCATCACCCCAACCCACCTCCTTCCATCAACCCTCAGTTTGTTCTCTATTGCTAAGAGTCTCTTATGGTTCCCTCTCTCTCTTCTTTTCTTCCTTTCCCCTATGTTCATCTATTTTGTTTCTTAAATTCCACATATGAGTGAAGTCATATGGTATTAGTCTTTCTCTGACTGGGATGTCAAATTTTCTTATATTTCCAATAGATTTTGCTTTATATATTTCTAATCTATGTGGCCAGGTACATAAATAAATGTTAGTCCCTATTTTCATTGTTGAGTGGATTATTTCTTTAATCAACAGAAAATATCTTCCTTTGTCTCTCTTAATGTTTTCCAATTTGAATTTGAATTCTGTTAACATTTATTGTTAGTGTTCTTTTTTTAAAAAGATTTTATTTATTTATTTGAAAGAGAGAGAGAATGAGAGAGAGCACATGAGAGGGGGGAGGGCCAGAGGGAGAAGCAGACTCCCTGCTGAGCAGGGAGCCCGACGCGGGACTCGATCCCGGGACTCCAGGATCATGACCTGAGCCGAAGGCAGTCGCTTAACCAACTGAGCCACCCAGGCGCCCTGTTCTTTTTTTTAAAAACAGATTTTATTTATTTATTTTTTAGAAATAGAGAGCACATGAGAGTTGGGAGAGGGGCGGAGGGAGAGAGAGATAATCTCAAGCAGGGTCTGTGCTGAGTGTGGAGCCTGATGGGGTACCCTAGCAGATATCAGAGGTCTGACACCTAACCAACTGAGTCACCCAGGTGCCCCTATTTTTAGTATTCTAATATTACTTTCTTATTTCTTTGGTTAACATTATTTTTTTATTTTTAAACTTTTTAATTGTTATGTTAGTCACCATACATTACATCATTAGTTTTTGATGTAGTGTTCCATGATTCATTGTTTGTGCATAACACCCATGTTCCATGCAGAATGTGCCCTCTTTAATACCCATCACCAGGCTAACCCATCCTCCCACCCCCCTCCCCTCTAGAACCCTCAGTTTGTGTTTCAGAGTCCATCGTCTCTCATGCTTCGTCTCCCCCTTCGATTTCCCCACTTACATTCTTCCCCTCCTGCTATCTTCTTCTTCTTCTTCTTCTTTTTTTTAAACATATATTGCATTATTTGTTTCAGAGGTACAGATCTGTGATTCAACAGTCTTGCACAATTCACAGCGCTCACCATAGCACATACCCTCCCCAATGTCTCTCACCCAGCCACCCCATCCCTCCCACCCCCCCACTCCAGCAACCCTCAGTTTGTTTCCTGAGATTAAGAATTCCTATCAGTGAGGTCACATGATACATATCTTTGTCTGATTGACTTATTTCGCTCTGCATAACACCCTCCAGTTCCATCCACGTCGTGCAAATGGCAAGATCTCATTCCTTTTGATGGCTGCATAATATTCCATTGTATATATATACACCACATCTTCTTTATCCATTCATCTGTCGATGGACATCTTGGCTCTTTCCACCGTTTGGCTATTGTGGACATTGCTGCTATAAATATCGGGGAGCACGTACTCCTTCGGATCCCTACATTTGTATCTTTGGGGTAAATATCCAGTAGTGCAATTGATGGATCATATGGTAGCTCTATTTTCAACTTTTTGAGGAACCTCCATACTGTTTTCCAGAGTGGTTGCACCAGCTTGCATTCCCACCAACAGTGTAGGAGGGTTCCCCTTTCTCGGCATCCCCGTCAACATCTGTCGTTTCCTGACTTGTTAATTTTAGCCATTCTGACTAGTGTGAGGTGGTAACTCATTGGGGTTTTGATTTGGATTTCCCTGATACTGAGCGATGTTGAGCACTTTTTCATGTGTCTATTGGCCATTTGGATGTCTTCTTTGGAAAAATGTCTGTTCATGTTTTCTGCTCATTTCTTGATTGGATCATTTGTTCTTTGGGTGTTGAGTTTAAGAAGTTCTTTATAGATTTTGGATACTAGCCTTTTATCTGATATGTCATTTGCAAATATCTTCTCCCATTCTGTCGGTTGTCTTTTGGTTTTGTTGACTGTTTCTTTTGCTGTGCAAAAGCTTTTTATCTTGCTGAAGCCCCAGTAGTTCATTTTTGCCCTTGCTTCCCTTTCCTTTGACGATGTTTCTAGGAAGAAGTTGCTGCGGCTGAGGTCAAAGAGGTTGCCACCTGTGTTCTTCTTTAGGATTTTGATGGACTCCTGTCTCACGTTGAGGTCTTTCAACCATTTGGAGTCTATTTTTGTATGTGGTGTAAGGAGATGGTCCAGTTTCATTCTTCTGCATGTGGCTGTCCAATTTTCCCAACACCATTTGTTGAAGAGACTGTCTTTTTTCCATTGGACATTCTTTCCTGCTTTGTCAAAGATTAGCTGACCATAGAGTTGAGGGTCCATTTCTGGGCTCTCTATTCTGTTCCATTGATCTATGTGACTGTTTTTGTGCCAGTACCATACTGTCTTGATGATGACAGCTTTGTAATAGAGCTTGAAGTCCGGAATTGTGATGCCGCCAGCTTTGCTTTTCTTTTTCAACATTCCTCTGGCTATTCGGGGTCTTTTCTGGTTCCATACAAATTTTAGGATTATTTGTTCCATTTCTTTGAAAAAAGTGGATGGTATTTTGATGGGGATTGCATTGAATGTGTAGATTGCTCTAGGTAGCATTGACATCTTCACAATATTTGTTCTTCCAATCCATGAGCATGGAACGTTTTTCCATTTTTTTTGTGTCTTCCTCAATTTCTTTCATGAGTATTTTATAGTTTTCTGAGTACAGATCCTTTGCCTCTTTGGTTAGATTTATTCCTAGGTATCTTATGGTTTTGGGTGCAATTGTAAATGGGATCGACTCCTTAATTTCTCTTTCTTCTGTCTTGTTGTTGGTGTATAGGAATGCCACTGATCTCTGTGCATTGATTTTATATCCTGCTAGTTGACTGAATTCCTGTATGAGTTCTAGCAGTTTTGGGGTGGAGTCTTTTGTGTTTCCCACATAAAGTATCATATCATCTGCAAAGAGTGAGAGTTTGACTTCTTATGGGCTGATTCAGATGCCTTTTATTTCTTTTTATTGTCTGATTGCTGTGGCTAGGATTCTAATACTGTGTTGAATAGCAGTGGTGAGAGTGGACATCCCTGCTATGTTCCTGACCTTAGGGGGAAAGCTCTCAGTTTTCCCCATTGAGAATGATATTGGCTGTGGGTTTTTCATAGATGGCTTTTATGATATTGAGGTATGTACCCTCTATGCCTATACTCTGAAGAGTTTTGATCAAGAAAGGATGCTGTACTTTGTCAAATGCTTTCTCTGCATCTATTGAGAGGATCATATGGTTCTTGTTCTTTCTTTTATTAATGTATTGTATCACATTGATTGATTTGCAGGTGTTGAACCAACCTTGTAGCCCAGGGATAAATCACCACTTGGTCATGGTGAATAATCTTTTTAATGTACTGTTTGATCCTATTGGCTAGTATTTTGGTGAGAATTTTTGCATCCATGTTCATCAAGGATATTGGTCTGTAATTCTCCTTTTTGATGGGGTCTTTGGTTTTGGGATTGAGGTAATGGTGGCCTCATAAAATGAGTTTGGAAGTTTTCCTTCCATTTCTATTTTTTGGAACAGTTTCAGAAGAATAGGTATTAATTCTTTAATTGTTTGGTAGAATTCCCCTGGGAAGCCATCTGGCCCTGGGCTCTTGTTTATTGGGAGATTTTTGATTCCTGCCTCAATTTCCTTAGTGGTTATAGGTCTGTTCAGGTTTTCTATTTCTTCCTGGTTCAGTTTTGGTAGTTGATACATCTCTAGGAATACATCCATTCCTTCCAGGTTATCTAATTTGCTGGCATAGAGTTGCTCATAATATGTCTTATAATTGTTTGTATTTCTTTGGTGTTGGTGGTGATCTCTCCTCTTTCATTCATGATTTTGTTGATTTGGGTCCTTTCTCTTTTCTTTTTGATAAGTCTGGCCAGGGGTTTATCCATCTTGTTAATTCTTTCAAAGAACCAGCTCCTAGTTTCGTTGATCTGTTCTACTGTTCTTTTGGTTTCTATTTCATTGATTTCTGCTCTGATCTTTATAATTTCTCTTCTCCTGCTGGGTTTAGGCTTTATTTTCTGTTCTTTCTCCAGCTCCTTTAGGTGTAGGTTTAGGTTGTGTATTTGAGACCTTTCTTGTTTCTTGAGGAAGGCTTGTATTGCTATATACTTGCCTCTTCAGTCTGCTTTTGCTGCATCCCAAAGATTTTTAACAGTTGTGTTTTCATTTTCATTGGTTTCCATGAATTTTTTAAATTCTTCTTTAATTTCCTAGTTGACCCATTCATTCTTTAGTAGGATGCTCTTTAGCCTCCATGTATTTGAGTTCTTTCAGACTTTCCTCTTGTGATTGAGTTCTAGTTTTAAAGCATTGTGGTCTGAAAATAGGCAGGGAATGATCCCAAGTGTTTGGTACTGGTTGAGACCTGATTTATGACCTAGGATGTGATCGATTCTGGAGAATGTTCCATGGGCACAAGAGAAGAATGTGTATTCCGTTGCTTTGGGATGGAATGTTCTGAATATGTCTGTGAAGTCCATTTGGTCCAGTGTGTCATTTAAAGTCTTTATTTCCTTGTTGATCTTTTGCTTAGATGATCTGTCCATTTCAGTGAGGGGTGTTAAACTCCCCCCCCATTATTGCATTGTTATCAATGTGTTTCTTTGCTTTTGTTATTAATTGCCTTATATAATTGGCTGCTCCCATGTTAGAGGCATAGATATTTACAGTTGTTAGATCTTCTTGTTGGATAGACCCTTTAAGTAGGATATAGTGTCCTTCCTCATTTCTTATTACAGTCTTTGGTTTAAAATCTAATTTGTCTGATATAAGGATTGCCACCCCAGCTTTCTTTTGGTGTCCATTAGCATGGTAAATGGTTTTCCACCCCCACACTTTCAATCTGGGGGCATCTGGATCTAAAATGAGTCTCTTGTAGACAGCATATCGATGGGTTTTGTTTTTTAATCCAATCTGATAGCCTGTGTCTTTTCATTGGGGCATTTAGCCCATTTACATTCAGGGTAACTATTGAAAGATATGAATTTAGTGCCATTGTATTGCCTGTAAGGTGACTGTTACTGTATATTGTCTGTGTTCCTTTCTGGTCTATGTTGTTTTTAGGCTCTCTCTTTGCTTAGAGGACCCGTTTCAATATTTCTTGTAGGCCGGTTTTGTGTTTGCAAATTTCTTTAGATTTTGTTTGTCCTGGAAGCTTTTTATCTCTCCTTCTATTGTCAATGACAGCCTAGCTGGATATAGTATTCTTGGCTGCATATTTGTCTCATTCAGTGCTCTGAATATATCCTGCCAGTCCTTTCTGGCCTGCCAGGTCTCTGTGGATAAGTCTGTGGCCAATCTAATGTTTCTAGCATTGTAGGTTACAGATCTCTTCTCCTGAGCTGCTCTCAGGATTTTCTCTTTGTCTCTGAGACTCGTATGTTTTACTATTAGATGTCAGGATGTTCACCTATTTTTATTGATTTTGAGAGGGGTTCTCTGTGCTTCCTGGATTTTGATGCCTGTTTCCTTCCCCAAATTAGGGAAGTTCTCTGCTATAATTTGCTCCATTATACCTTCTGCCCCCTCTCTCTTTCTTCTTCTTCTGGGATCTCAATCATTCTAATGTTGTTTCGTCTTATGGTATCACTTATCTCTCAAATTCTGCCCTCGTGATCCAGTAGTTATTTATCTCTCTTTTTCTCAGCTTCTTTATTTTCCATCATTTGGTCTTCTATATCACTGATTCTCTCTTCTGCCTCATTTATCCTAGCAGTTAGTGCCCCCATTTTTGATTGCACCTCATTAATAGCCTTTTTGATTTCGACTTGGCTAGATTTTAGTCCTTTTATTTCTCCAGAAAGGGTTTCTCTAATGTTTTCCATGTTTTTTTCAAGCCCAGCTAGTATCTTTAAAGTGATGATTCTGAACTCTAGATCTGACATCGTACTAATGTCCATATTGAGTAGGTCCCTGGCAGTTGGTACTACCTCTTGTTCTTTTTGTTGAGGTGATTTTTTCCATCTTGTCATTTTGTCCAGAGGAGAATAGATGAATGAGAGAACAAAATGCTAACAGGGTAACAACGTCCCCAGAAAATATACTCTAAACAAATCAGAAAAGACCTGAAAGGGAAAGAAAGAAGAAAGAAAAAGAAAAAAAAGAAAAAAGAAAAAGATAAAAACAAACAAAAACAGAACAAAACAAAACAAAAAACCCCAGAATATGATCAAATATGGTCAGGCTGGTGCATAGATCAGTGCCACACACTAGATTTTGGGTGTATTTTGGTCCATTAGAAGAAAGTGCCTCCCAAAATTTTAAAGAAAGAAAAACTTATATATGTACAAAAATAAGGGTTGATATGATGAAGGGATGGAATACGACTGTAAAGATGAAAATTATAAAAAATTTTATTAAAGGAATTGATAAGAAGTTGTTTGAAAAAGAAAGAAGAGGATTTAAAAAAAAAAAGGGAGAGAATGTGATCAGGCAGGAGAGTAGAAAAAAACCATAAACTAGAGATTTAGGGTATATTTTGATCTGTTAGAAGAAACTATCTCAAAATTTTAAAGAGAGAACAACTTACATATATATGCCCAAAATAAGGGCAACTACTATGAAGGGATAGAATATGACTGTAAAAATGAAAAATAAAAATGTTTTTTTTTTTAAAAGGGATTGATAAGATATTGGTTATAAAAGGGAAAAAGAAAAATTAAAAAAAAAAGTTAAAAAAATTAACTTTGAAAGGCTAAAGAATCATGGTAAAAAAGGCATGGATTCTATGTGCATTATTCCCCTAGCGCTGGAACTCTGCCATTCTCATTGATGGGTAAACTTGGTCTTGGCTGGCTGTTCTCGCTGATCTTCTGGAGGAGGGGCCTATTGCCGTTGTTCCCAAATGTCTTTGCCAGAGGCAGAATTGCCCCACCCTTGCCCGGTCCAGGCTAAGTAATCCGCTTGGGTTTGCTCTCAGGAGCTTTTGTTCCCTGCAAGCTTTCCATACAGTTTTGGAGGCCGAGAGTGAAAATGGCGGCCTCCCAATCTCCACCTCGGAGGAGCCGTGAACTCGGACCCCGCTCCTCAGTGCTCCCCAAGAGAAAAGCAGTCAGTCACTCCCATCTCCCTGGTCTCTGGCTGCTCTCCATGCTCACCCGGCCTGTGACCACGCGTTTCTATCTCTGGCACCTGACCCTGTGTGGAGTCTCCAAACCCAGCAGATCCCTGCAGTGCGATCCTGCACCACTCCTCCCGGGGGAAGAAGGTGAGTCTCCCCGGATCTGCTGCTTGTTGGGTCCCTGCTGGAGGAGCAGGGGCCCGACTGTGCCCCGGATCACTGTTTATGGCAACCCCGAGCTGAGAGCCTGAGCCTCAGCTCTGTCTCTGCAGCCAGCTTCCCCGCTCCAGTACCTGGGAGCTCTGCCGCACTCAGGCACCCCCGGTCTTTCTGTGACCCCGAGGGTCCTGAGACCACACTGTCCCGGAGGGTTCCACCCCCTGCTTAGCCATCGGAGTGACGTCCCTCAGCTGACACCACTTCTGAAAGTTCCGATTTTGTGCTCCGCGGTTCTATCACTTGCCAGAAGCGGCTGACGGAGACCCCTCCCCCACTGTCTATCCTCCCGAATATCGCCTCGGATTCACTTCTCTGCACGTCCTACCTTCCAGAAAGTGGTCGCTTTTCTGTTCAGAGAGTTGTTGCTATTCTTTTATTTGATCTCCTGTTGACTTTGTAGGTGTTCAGAATGGTTTAATCCCTATCCAGCTGAATTCCTGAGACCAGATGAAACCCAGGTCTCCTACTCCTCCGCCATCTTGCTCTGCCCCCCTTGGTTAACATTTGTATCTCATATATTTTTCCATTTTTTTCAACTTTCTTGTGATGTTTTTGTTAGAGGTTCATCTCCTTTAAACAACATGTAATTGGCTTTTGTTCATTATTTAATATGAGTTTACTTAATTTTTAAAAAAATTAATTACTCTATTGCGGTAAAATAAGAAACAAAATTTGCAATTTTAGTTATTTTTAACTGCACAGTTCTGGACATTAATTACAATCATAATGTTGTGCAACAATTTATTTATTTCCACAACTTCTTCATCACCCTGAATAGAAACCATAACCATGTAACAGTAATTCCCCCTTCTTTCCTCTCCCTGTCCCTGGGAAACTCTAATCTGTTTCTGCCCCAATGAATTTGCCTATTCTAGAAATTTCATATAGGTGGAATTGTACAAGATGTGTCTTTTTGTCTCTGAATTGTTTCTCTTAGCATAATGTGTCTCTTAGCATTATTGAGTCATATGGTCATTTTATGTTTAGCTTTCTGGGGAACTGCCAAACTGTTTCCATAGTGGCTGCAGCATTTTACATTCCTACTGGCAATGTACAAGTGTCCCAATTTCTCCACATCTTCACTAACATTTATTTTCTGGATATTATTATTTTTTATTACAGCATCCACTAGGTGTGTACTGGTATCTTCTTGTGATTTTGATTTCATCTCCCTGATGATTAGTGATTTGAGCAGATTTTTATGTGCTATTGGCCATTTGTTTATCTTTGGAGAAAGGTCTATTCGAGACATATGTTCATTTAAAAATTGGTTCCTTTGTCTTTTTCTTGTTGAGCTGTCATGCTTTATATATTCTGCATATCAAATATTTATCAGATATATGATTTGCAAATATTTTCTACCATTCCCTAGGTTGTCTTTTCACTATCTTGATAATGCTCTTTGATGCACAAAAGTTTTTAATTTTGAGGAAGTCCAATTTAATCTTTTTTTTCCTTTTTTTGCTCATGCTTTTGGTATTATAACTAAGACTTGCCAAATGGAGGGCGTCATGAAGATTGACCCCTATGTTTTCTTCTAAGCATTTTCTGGTTTTAGTTCTGAAGTTATGTTGTTTATCCATTTTGAGTTAATTTTTATATATGGTGTGTTGTAGGGGTCCAATTTTATTCTTTTGCAGGTGGTAATCCAGTTGTTCCAGCACCATTTGTCAAAGAGACGGGTCTTTCCCCCTGCCATGAACTTGGCATGCTTGTCAAAAATTAACTTGCCATAGATGTAAGGGTTTATTTGTGGATTCTCAATTCTGTTCCAATGGTTTATATATCTATCTGTTTTGGTTACTGTAGCTTTGTAGTAAGGTTGAATTTGGGAAGTGTGAATTCTCTAACTCTGTTCTTTTATAAGGTTGTTTGGTCTATTTGGGGTCCCTTGCAATTCCATATGAATTTGAGGATTGCTTTTTCTATTTTTGCCAAAAAGGATGTTGCAGTTTTGATACAAATTGCACTGAATCTATAGATTGCTTTGGGTAGAATCCAGTTCTTACCAGTATTGAGTCTTCCTACTCACAAACATGTAATGTCTTTATTTTAATTTAGCTTTTCTTTCATTTCTTTTAGCAATGTTTTATAATTTTAAGTGTACAGATCTTCCTTGACTTATGATAGGCTTACATCCCAATAAACCCATTGTAAGTTGAAAATATTGTAAGTCCAAAATACATTTAATACATCTAACTTACTCAACATCACAGCTTAGCCATAATGCACATAGAAAAGTTACATTAGCCTACAACTGGACAAAATCATCTAACACAAAGCCTAATTTATAATAAAGCATTGAATATCTCATGCAATTCATTGATTACTGTACTGAAGGTGAGAAACAGAGTGGTTGTATGAGTACAGAATGGTTATAAATGTATTGGTTGTTTGCATTCGTGATCCCACGGTTGACTGGGAGCTGCAGCCTCCAGCATCATGAAAGCATTGTCCCGAATATTGCTAGCCCAGGAAAAGATCACAATTCAAAAGTCAAAGTACATTTTCTACTGAGTACGTATTTCTTTTGCATTGTAAAGTCGAAAAATTGTAAGCTGAACTACCATAAATTGGGGACCATCTGTACAAGTCTCTCCTCCTTGGTTGAATTTATTTTTAGGTATTTTATTCTTTTAGATGCTATTGTAAATGGAATTGCTTTCTTAATTTCCTTTTCAGATTGTTCATTGCAGGTGCATAGAAACACAACTGATTCTTTCAATCTGAGTGTCTTTTTATTCAATTCATGTTTTAATTCATGGTGAATTAAAAATATATTTGGTCTTATTTAATTTTTTAGTAGTTTCTATTTAATGTGTTTTACTTCTTTTTTCCCTTTTCTTGCCTTTTATTGAATTACTTTCAATGACTTAGAAGAATAAATCTGGAAATGGATTTAAAGAATGTCTTTTCTTGGGGGTGTTTGGTGGCTCTGTCGGGTAAGTGTACAACTCTTGATTTTGGCTCAGGTCATGATCTCAGGGTTGTGAGATTTGGCCCTGTGTTGGGCTCCACTCTGGGTGTAGAGCTGGCTTGAGATTCTCTCTCCCTCGGCTCCTCTCCCCACCTCTCTCCCTCTCTTAAAAAAAAAAAAAGTCCGTTCTTTCAGTGGTTTCTCTTAAATTAAGAGATATGATAAATATTAATACATATATATTTATTTTAAATTAGTTTCTAGAATTAATCAGAAAACACATCTTTAATTAGAATAATAAAAAATCATATCTTGTTATTTCCTTTCCATTCCCCCCACCTGCTGCCCTTTTTGATATAATGTAGGATTTTATTTATATTATTATTTCTTTTTATTTTTGTCCCTTATTGCACTTAGTATTAAATTATAATCCTTTTAACTTTTTTTTTAATCCTTATTTGTCCTCATATTTACTTTTAAAAATCACTCTTCGATGCACTTTTGTTTTTGTTTTGCCAGAGTGTACCCTTTAGTAGCTGTTCTGTAAAGAGTTAAGTTACTATCATCTCCAATTCTAAATTTTAAAAAAATTTCTATTTTACTGTTTTACTTGAATAATAGGTAGATTCAGTAGAGAAGTCTTGATCAAAATATTTTCCCTCAGAATCTTGAAGAAATTTTATTGTCTTTCTGCAGTTAATGCTGTCAACAGGGAGTTTTATATCAATTTAATTGGGAGTAATCTATCTCTCTTTAGAAGTTTTTGAGTACTGTCTTTTTCTCTGACATGGCATTGTTTGGCCCCTGTCTGAGATTTCATATGCTTTTTTTTTTTTTAATTCGAAGAAGTTTCTTGTGATATTGATTTATGTATATTTCTCCCCTCTAGTTTCTTCTTTGGGAATTGCTCTTAGAGGGTTGTTAGGATATGTGTGTCTTACCTCTCTCTTTACTTTCTATTTTTTAAATCTTTTTCTGGGGTTTTGCTTGAACTATTTGTCAGATCAACCTTGCAGCTCACTTTTTTATTCCTTTAAAAATATATTTATCATAGAACATGTAACTCAACACCAAAAAAACAAATAATTCAATTAAAAAATGGGCAGAAGACATGAACGGACATTTCTCCAAAGAAAACATCCAGATGGCCAAGAGACACAGGAAAAGATGTTCAACATCTCATTATCAGGGAAATGCAAATCAAAACCACAATGAAATATCACCTAACATCTGTCAAAATGGCTAACATTAACAATATAAGGAATGAGTGTTGGCGAGGATGTGGGGAGAAAGGAACCCTTGTGCACTGTTGGTAGGAATGCAAACTGGTGCAGCCACTGTGGAAAACAGTATGGAGGTTCCTCAAAAAGTTAAAAATAGAATTACCATATGATCCAGTAAATCCACTATTGGCTATATACCCAAAGAAAACAAAAGCACTAATTCAAAAAGACATATGAACCTTTATGTTTATTGCAGCATTATTTCCAATAGCCAAATTATGGAAGCAGCCCAAGTATCCATTGATAGATGAATAGATAAAGAAGAGGTGCAATATTACTCAGTCATATAAAAGAATGAAATCTTGCCATTTGCAACAACATGGATGGAGCTAGAGGGTATAATGCTGAGTGAAATAAGTCATTCAGAAAAAGTCAAATACCATATGATTTCACTCATCTGTGGAATTTAGGAAACAAAATAAATGAACAAAGAAAAAAAGAAACAAACCAAAAAAACAGACTCTTAACTATAGAGAACACACTGATGGTTACCAGAGGGGAGGTGGGTGGGGAGATGGGTGAAATAGGTGATGGGGATTAAGGAGGGCACTTGTGATGAGCACTGGGTGATGTATGGAAGTGTTGAATAACTATATTGTACACCTGAAATTAATATAACACTGAATGTTAACTGTACTGGAATAAAAATTTAAAAAATATATTTATCATTAAAAATTTCAATATATTAAAGTTAAACAGAATAATAAAATAAGAATTTATGGACATAAAATCTTATTTAAGGAATAAAATAACACCACAATATTGAAGTCTCTGGTGTTACTCTCCCCAATCAGAACCTTTTTCTTTAACCAGAAGAATCATAATTTTGCATTTGGTGTTTTATCATTTACTACATGTATGACATCACGTTCCCTTTTTAATATTACACAAACAGTATTATGTATATATCTTTTGCAACCTTGCTTTTTAAAAACTTCAGCATTATGTTTATGATATTCACTCATGTTTATAGTTATAGTTTCAGTTCATTCTTTCCAAACTGTTGGTTAGTGTTAAAATGTGTGGCAGACCTCAGTTTACTTACCCACTGTCCTTTTGGGTATGTTCAGGCTGTTTCCAGATTCTTGTAATTAGAAGTGGCCATACTGTGAATATCCTTGTCCAAGTCTTTTTCTTACTGAGCTGTTGATTGCCTAATATATCTTAGATCGTTATATTTTGGGGGATTACATACATTTCAAATATTGTCATCCCAGTTGATTATATCTGCACTCCTCAAATGGTTTCTTTGAATAAAAGAAAAGAGAAATTCAAATATTAGTATTTGGTTGAATTTATTACTTTCTTTAAGATTTGTCTTTGTTATGTAATGTTAAGAAATTTTTCCCTATGTGAGTTCATAAAATATTTTTCACTGTTTTCTACTAACTGTTTTCAAGTTTTGATTTTTTTTATATTGAAGTTTATGATATGCCTGCAATTGGTTATTGCTTATAGACCAGTTAAGGTATCCAATTTTATTTTAATTTCCATAAAGATAAGCAAATATCCCAGAATAATTGAAGGATTATGCAAATAAGAGCAAGGCAAGATGATAAATGCCTAGTGAGGCTGACCATTTGCAATATGTCCATGAGTAATTTAGACTTGATTGACATCTTCAAGACTTTAGGAAATTTCATTTCATAGAATTTACTCTTGTCAGATGAGGAAGACCTGAGCTAGGAATGGGAGGGGCTCCTGTTGTCTTGGCCCAGAATGTGAGAGCCAGAAGAAGGTTCAGGAGACTTGTGTTAAAGACATCACTGAGTGGCAGCCACACAGGACACTTCTACTTCACCAAAATGTGCCAGAGGATAGTGGGTCAAATGGCAAACTGATTCAGTAAACCTGTGCCTGGGAACTGCTTATTTATTTTTGTTATTTAAGTTATAGTCATGACCTTGATATCTCTAGGCTTTCTATCTTGTGGAATGTCATTCGAATCCTGTGTGCCTGCTGCTTTGTATTAACTCTCTTGTAGAAAGTGGAGGAAGCCCACCTCTCAGGACCTGAAATAAGACAAATAAATATATAATTGGCTGTCATCACTGGCAATCATCTGAGGCATAAGAGAGGAGGCAGTGACTAGGTTGAGCCCATGAAGCGTAGGGTGGATTAATTTGTTTTTGTCTTCTTTACTTGCAGGAGCCTGCCAAATTATTACATTATAAACATTATTTTATGGTATATCCTCTATAGAGAAATGAAAGGATCTTTAAATAAACCCATCTAACTGATGAGGCTATCTTTTAAAGCTCAGAACCTTAAAAAATAATGATTTAGTAATTATCTTTGTATCTCATAAGAGAAGGAGTCTTCCTGATTATTAACCCCAAATTCTCCTTAAATGAAATGCTATCTAGGACATAGTTCTAGGACTGTGGTCCAGGTGTCATCTCTACCTGGCGGTGTATCCACCTTCTTCCAGCAAATAAGCTCCTCTTCACCTTCCAAGAGCTGTGGTGTCAACTCTGCCAAGGATTGCCTTCTGAGCTAAGTAAGAGTGACTCTCGGGCACCTGGGTGGCTCAGTTGGTTAAGCGACTGCCTTCGGCTCAGGTCATGATCCTGGAGTCCTGGGATCGAGTCCCGCATTGGGCTCCCTGCTCGGCGGGGAGTCTGCTTCTCCCTCTGACTCTCCTCCCTCTCATATTCTCTGTCTCTCATTCTCTCTCTCTCAAATAAATAAATAAAAAAAATCTTAAAAAAAAAAAAGAGTGACTCTCAGCCAGTGTCCCCATCACAGCACTTAGCAGATGTACCAGGGTGACCTCTTCATGTGTCTTTCTTTCTCCTGGACTGTGAGCTTCTGGAGGACTTAGATTTGTCCTCTTCAACTATATATCCTTTCTTCTTTGTTTTTGTACACACACACACACACACACACACAATCTTTCCCTTTCTTGCTACATTTCTGTCGAATTGAACTGAAATGAAAGTTTCATTGCCTGATAACTAGAGAAGCAGAAATAATGGAAAGCCCAAATGCTGGAGGGTCCGAGAGAACTGGATTCAAAACCTGCTGTGGGCGTTTATTGCTCGGATGACTTTGGAATAGTTAGTATCTGAGTCTTAGTTTGTTGTATAAAGTGAGAATCATAACTAGTGTTAGATGAGAGCACTTTACATACTGACTGTCACACAGCAGGACTTATATTTAAATCTACTCTCTCTTCCAAAAGGGGCCATTCTCAGGTTATTTTCATTTTAAAAGAGGCCTATTAATGACAGTCCCTTATATGAGCAAAGGGTCAAATCATGCCTGCACCTTAGTCCTTGGTTATTTGCAATTTCCCTGTGCAGGAAAGAATGAGTCAATGAAGATTAGGCATCAGATTCCAGGGATCAGAAACACGTGAGTGAGCCACTCGGATGCTTGTGAGAAATGCAGAATCCCAAGTGTATTGAGTTGGAAATGTGCATTTCCAGATGATCCCCGGGAGACTCAAATGCCCGTTCAAGTTTGAGGAGAGCTGAGCCAGAGCAGGTGCTGACCCCTGATTTGAATAATTCTAGGGAGTTTATTCTGGCTTTTGTGCTAAGGGAATGGCATTTGTGGGGTAAATATGGGCCAGTTGAATAAAATTTCATGGTGATGAGATGAGGGATGGACTTTAATGGCTATGAATGATGATTTCCCTGTTGCGTTTTATTTCATGGGGTGTACCAGCCTGGAGCAGCTGGAGGTTATCAGCCAGCTACTGTCCCCAGAAGAACCAGCCTGAATGGCCACCCTGATGAGGAAATAATGGCCTGATTTCATTTCTCTGTTGATAGTTCTTTCCTCTGCCAGCAGAATGTAAAGGCTTCCATCTCCCCAGGGATTTAGGAGACTGAAACAATACTTTCCTCTTTTGATGTTTTATTAAAAAAAAAACAAACTTCCAAAAGCAAGGCTTTAAAACAATATATATTAATCTGAAGTGTTCCATGTCTCAGGGAAAACCTATTATTACTTCTTGAAGGTACAACCTTTGCTGACATTTTGAGTCAAGGATATTGGCCTGGTTGAGTATCTTTCTCTAAGCATCTGTAATTTGAGATTTGAAGGTGTTCTCATATCAATTAGATGTCTATACTCTGAAGATAACCATTCATGAGTGACTCCAGAGTTTCATCAGTGGCGGATGAACGTAGACTTGCACATTCCTCTAGGTGGTGCTTTGTGTCCTGTCTTGTATGATAACTGAACAAATCCCACTTCTGAGGGTTGCATGGCAGCTTAGGAAGTGCTTTTCAAAAGGAAAGATGGCTTCCCTGTTTTTGGCGGTAATGTGTTGATTTTATGTGTTGATCAACAAATATTTCAAACACACCTACAATACAATGTGGCTACACCCATGGGCAGTACTATGGCTGCTTGTACCTAACAATGCCTAAATTTCTCAATAGATCCATGTGTACTTACCTGCTTATGTATTTACAGAGGTGATCTACACAGTTTAAGTCTTGATTTTCCACATGGACAATTCCATCCCCCTCAAATTTTCACAGGCTTTACTGAGTTTCAATGGCAAAAGCCCAGATATGCCCCACCCTCAAGATGGAATCAAGATCTTAGCAATCACATTTAGCCAGGGAGAAGTGATCCCTTTTGTTAGTTTTTAAACCCAAGTTGAGGAGGTAGCTCCTCGCTATGGCAGATTTCTCAAGGAAACTTTTGTTCACTCATTCACTCATTCCACAAATATATATTGACCAACAAACAAATAACAGGATCTGGCCAGATAAGTATGGAGGTGGAGAATAAGTTTAGATTCACCTACCCTGGTTCCCCAAGAGGTTTCTTAGTGATAGCTACCATCACCTAGATGAGGCATTTTGGGGCCATGAAATACTTATTAAGTACACTGGCTTTGCCAAAATTAGAAGCAGATAAAATAAGCCTGCAGTTTCTAGCAACTTCTGGGAGAGCAGACTCAATCCAGCTCTTCAGGTCCTCTCTTTATTTATTTATTTATTTTTTAAGATTTTATTTATTTATTTGACAGAGAGAGACACAGCAAGAGAAGAAATACAAGCAGGGGAAGTGGGAGAGGGAGAAGCAAGCTTCCCCCTGAGCAGGGAGCCCGATGTGGGGCTGGATCCCAGGACCCTGGAATCATGAGCTGAGCCGAAGGCAGACACTTAACAACTGAGCCACCCAGGCGCCCCAGGTCTTCTCTTTATTATCTCATCCTTTGATTTGGAACATCCCTGGCCTAGATCCTACCTGGACCTTCCAGTAAAATGCAGCCTGTCTATGCCATGTGTTGCTTTGCTCTGATTATTATTTAGTTAATTTGCATATGCATTTCCGTATAATAATATCTTTGTCATTAGGAGGGAGTCCCGTTGCCAAGGCAACTAAGAGTGGTACAAACACAGCTTGTCCTTTACCCCAAATTTAACTCTCTTCAATCAAATACCAATAATGTTCCCAGCTTCTCTGTTTTGTGTTAAAATTGTAAATCATTCTATAGGTCTTCTGGTTTCTCCTTCCTGTTTTGTCTGTCTCTCTGAAAGATCTCATTGCCTTTTCCCCATTACATATTTTTTAAATTTAATTTTCAAAATAATAGGTGTATGTTGTTGAAAAGTTAAATAGTACCAGGAGATCTATGACAAAAAAACCCCATAATTTTCCCTACTGCTTCAATCCCCACCATTATTATCCCTAATTCTTGCTCCCATTAGATAATCATTTTTTAGTAATTTTTAGCTGATTATTTAGTATTTTGCCTTGTGTTGCTAAATAATGGCTTGAAATGTTACATTCAGGTTTTTCAGTTTTAGTTATGATCTATGAAATTTCCACCAAGGAAGATATGGATTTAGTTTTAGTTTTCTCTTATGCTTCCTATTTCTCTCCCTGATCTTCCTGATAGCATTTAACTCAGGTTTTCCTCACAGCCACTGTTCCTGGAATTCAGTAAAGACATGGAAGATGTGGCCAGAGAGGTAGTCGTGTAGGGCCTGTGGATGCTGTGGACGAGTTTGGGTTTTATTCTAAGTGTGATGGGAAGCCATTGGAGAAATTTAACCAGAGGACTCACATGATTTGCCTTATTGAAAAATCACTTTGACAACTGTGGAGAATGGATTGTAGGAGAAAAGGTAAATCAGAGACTGGGAGGAAACTGACAGTAGTCTTGGGAGACACAATGGCAGCTTCAACCCATGTGGTTGCCCCATCGATTTGGAAAGAAATGGTCCGATATGGGACATGTTTTCAAGAGAGAGCCAGTTGTTTGTCATGACTATGTGTTAGGAGCTTGGGAAGGGAGAAGAGATGCATCAAGAATGACTCCTAGGTTTTGGCTTGAGCAACTGGATAGATGGCAGAATCGTTTGTTAAGATTGGGGGTGGGCTTATGTGTGTTACTGTGCAGGTCGAAGGGGTGGTAATCACGGATTCTATTTGAGATAAACTTGAGACGACTATTGTTATCAAGGGGGAGATGTCAATTTGATAGTTGAATAGATCAGTAAGGGGCTCAGTGAAGACGTCTGAGCTTCATTGCATAAATGTGAGTGCCACTGGCAGGTGGGGGCCATCCAAAACCATGGGACTGACTGAGGTCACACAGGATAGAATGCAAATAGAGAAAAATACAGGGTCTAGTTTTTAGCTCGGTGTGCTCCAACATTGAGGTACCTGGCTGAGGAAGAGAAAACAAAAGCCAATGTTGGGAGCTGGTGGCTAATGCGATAGAAGGGAGACTCGGTGGTTGTGACGGTCCTTAAAATGCCATCAGGGATGAGTGTTTTCAGAAGGAAACTTCCAGTTATTTTAAATGCTGCAGAAGAGATGTCAAGGGGCAGGGAAGGAGCCATTGCATTTTACAACACGGAGAATCATGGTGGTGTTGGAAAGAGTAATTTTGGTAGAGGCATGGCTTTGGGAGAGAGCCTGGAAGGGCCTGAAAGCTGAGGATATGGAGATTGTGACAGGCACTATTCCAGAACCCAGAAGGCAGTGAGAACACACTCTAGAGGGACATGGACCTGGTCGGGGAAGTCAGGAAGGTGTTCCTGGGGAAGTGAAGCTCTGAGATCTGACTCGAGGTGTGAAGGAGGAGGAGAAGTGAACTAGGTGAGAAGTTGGGGAGGGAAAAGAATGTTTCAGGAAGAGGAAACAGCACGTGGTAGGACTCAGAGAGAACATGGCATGGCATATGCCAAGAAATGAAAAAAGGCCAGAGAAGACGGGAAAGTGGTATGGCAGGGAGCCCGAGGCCTACTCAGGGTTCCTTGCTTTGTGAGACATGCTCATCTTACTTGCCTATTCCAAGTGCAATGGAATGTTGTTGATAGGTTTTCAAAAGGAGAGGTTTGTGGTCTTGAAATATGTGGATATATATGAGGAGCAGACATGAAGTTGTGAGCGTGGCTAATAAGAGACAAATTAGGAGGCTTTTGCAGTGGTTCAGGTGAGAAATGGTGGCAGCTCCTTCTGAGCATTTGGATCAGTGAAGGAATTATGCCACAGAAACCCTTCATAGAACAAAGAAGCAAGTTCAACAATAGCAGTAAAAGTGTTTTATCTTTGGAAATGAGCACGAGCTTGCATTTGACAATATCTCATGTTAATTTATTCCGTGACTAATTGTTCTTTGGAGAAATTGAACTCATTCACCATTAGGTTTGACGTGTTAAATTAATCAGATCTCTTAAAAGGCCTCCAAATTCTGAAGGCATCAGACAGTTCAAAATTGCATCCACATTTATCAACACTGTTTTTGACATGATATGCAAAGAAAAATAGCCTCATTCATTCCTATCTATACACCAACACACTTCTTGTGGCGTGGGGCATTTACTGGGTTACAAATTATTTCCCTGCTTTTCGAGATGAACTGATTGCCTTCAACTTGACTCTATTATCCAATCTATTATTGGTTAATAGAAGCCTTCAAGCACAGTGTTTTAAAAATTGTAATTTACCATAAATCACGTTCCAATTCCTTTAATTTCTCATCACTTCCTTTCTGATTTTGATATTGCTTTCAAAAAAGATTTTCTCATCTCTATAATGAGATCCAGTGTCTATAACACATTGTCTATTACACTGCCATTTCTCTTTAATGGAACTCCACTCGAAGTATCAGTTCTTTGCTTGGAGCAAAATGATTCTTCTGCTGAGCGAGTGCATTAACGATCCCTGTTGTGTTGGCTCTCACTCTTCAAAACCCTAAGTGATGTACTTGATAGATCTTCTCACATCTTACCCATCTTTCTACATTTCTGTCCGATGCTAAATATTCTCTGCCCAAAGCCAGACTTCATGCCATTCTACTAAGCTCTCCCCTTACATTTTACTGCCTCACTTAGATATAGTTTATCACTGTTGTACTTAAAGATGTGCTCCTTGTTTTAAGAGGTGCTTGTACCTAAAACTAACCTTTGCAAAACTTTCAGATAGACTAAATTTTTCAGGGGCACTTTTCAATCTTGAACAAAGATTTAACTACATCTCTGTATGCAATCTGTAAAGTCTCAATGTGAACAAATACTCTAGCGGTCTTAAGAATGTTGAAAAAGTGTTTCACTTTCTTGGAGTGGGATTGCATTTGTGCTGTCTCTCTCTCTCTCTCTGTACCTTTCTAGAGTCTCCTGGCCTGCCTTTCTTTGCTCTTCTCTCACATGCATCTTGCCACTCTTCCCCTGGCTCCTAATAAAAGGTTTGTAGTTGTACCTTTTTTCTCCACCACCCATTTTAATCCAGGGATTATATTCATCCTTCTCACCAACTCTCTTTCTTTTTACTACAGCTCTGACAATTTACACTTGATCTTTTTTAAAAAAAGATTTATCTATTTTTGGGGCGGGGCAGAGGGAGAGAGAATCCCAAGCAGACTCTGTGCTGAGCAGGGAGCCCCAGGCAGGGCTCCATCTCACGATTCTGAGATCATGACCTGAACTGAAATCAAGAGTCGGATGCTTAACCAGCTGAGCCACCCAGGCACACTGCACTTGATCTTTTTATCCACTTGCACATTGGCCATGCTTTAAAGGTACTAGAACAGCAAGCATCATTCATTCATTCATTCATTCCTTTGTTCAGTCAGCCGACAAACATTTACTGTATCCTCACTAGATAGCTGGCAGGGTGTTATATATCAGGAATACAGACATGAATGGACTGGATTTTGTCCTAAAGAACAGCCATGAGGGAAGGACATGTTTAAGCCTGGATTCAGAAGGAAGACCATTGGAAGACTTGCTGAGTGGAATCTGCCCACTTAGAAAGACTAGTATCAACAAGATGTTAAGGATTTTCTTTGGGTTTTCTATAGTATCTACAAAACATTTTTCCATTATTAAGTACTTACTGGGAGCCTGGCATTATACATTATTAATCTCCAAAGCAATCATGGGAGAGAAAATATTATCCCTGTTTCATTGTTGAGAAAAGCAGAACTCAGAAAATTTAAAACTTGTCCAATATCACACAGCTAATAATTAATTTGCAAAGGTGTATTTTTTTTACCAAACTTAAAAATGCCCTGAGCAGACAAAACCATTAAAGCCACATAAACAAAACTAATCTAGCTTATTTCATGAGCAGAAGTGAAGCTTAACTAGGTCATTTCTTGTAAATACCTTTGATAATCATGAAAGAAATGCAAGTTATCTTCCTAAAATGGTGTGAAATAATCACTTTTAGCTGATCCCCTGTCATCTGGAAATCCTCACTGTAATCACTGCTCACTGTCAAGGTCAAACAAGTTCCTCATTTTCACTTTATAAGCCATCCTGTGGTGCCATGCTCCTGAGCTTTGATCAGTCCTGAATTTGAAAGCTTCCAGTTTGTGAACTTTTCTTATAGTCACAATAAATTCTTACTAAATGTTGTTTTACTGATCTGGTGGTTTTAATCTTGCTGTTTCTGGATTTTGGACACCTTTATTAGAACCTTTTTAAACATCCATTACTTTAGCACCTATAACCTGCCTTCATCAATTATCAACATCTTGCCATTCTTCTTTCATCCATCATGGTCACCCCCCATTTCATTTTATTTTTGGCAGAGGAGTTTTTTAAGCAAATCCGAGATGTTGTATCACTTCCTCTGCACATGTTCAGTGTGTGTCCATAATAGAAATGACTTAAAAATGTACAAACACAATATTATCACAACAAACGAAGTTAGCCATATTCCTTAATAATTGCTTACTATCATCAAATACTCAACTCAGGCTCACTTTCTCCTGATTGTCTCAAAATGTCTTTCTGGTTGTTTATTCTGTAGAATTTCCCACATTCTGGATTAGTCTGATTGCTTTTATTTGATTATGTCTCACGTTCCTCTATCCCCTGGACTTCCAACAAATTGGCAGGTCAATGTAGTGGGATCATTAGATTCAGATTAATGTGGGCTTTTTTGGGCAAAATTTTGTCTTCATAGGTGGCACAGGTGACTTCCTATTGCATCACTTCCGGAAACACCTCATGTCTGGGGTTTCCTTTCTATGTAGATGTTGCAGTTGATAACTGGATTTGGGTGTTGTCATTTGGAGCTGGCACTTTATAAAAATCCCCAGGAATCTTTCACTCACAGGTTTGAAACCATGAAGAGCGTGTCAAAGCTGATTATTTCAGAGGGTGTTGTAAAATCGTGATTTCTATAATTCTATCATTCTTATTACATTCATTAGTTAGTATTCTTCTGGAATAAGAATTTTTCCTTCATCAATTACTTAGTTATCCTAAAATATGATTCATTTCCTAAAGGCAGGATAGATGCTTGATTCTGACCCTGTTTTTGCCAAATTTCAAAATAATGAGTTTGTGCATTGCAATACAAAGCTGGAAACCAGGATCATGTGACTCTAAGCCTTTTTAATTTCCATGTAACTGGAGAGTTTAAAATGCTGTAAGAATAAAAACAAAGTCTGAAAGCCCCAGTGCTGTTTGGCAGGCAAGAAATTAAGGAGCCAGGATCCCTGAGACTCCCTCATTCTGCTGTTTCAGGAGAAATGTCAGGGGTCACCAGGTGTCACCCAGTCGCATTTCATAGCAGTTAGTGCCCTTTGCAGGCTGATTAACCATTGTAATCAGCGCAGGCTCTCAGCACTCAGGGGGTCAACCGTTACATGTAATTAACAGCTTGTGTCTGTGCAGTATCCATTCATCTCCCCTTTCTCCTCTCCTGGCTCTGTGCTGGAAGAAGAGCAGAGAGGGTGCTCCATGCTCATTGGGGCATTTCCCTCTATCTCACTTTATGCAGTGGTCAGACACCTTTGAAAGAAGAGGGGAATTATGTGAGTAAATAGAGTATTTCCTCTCCAGCCCCAAGGGGTCTGCCTTTGTCAGCATCAGCAGAAAATCGTGGATTGGAGGTGACTCGGTATTCCTCCTGAGCTCTGCAGGGACAGCAGCTGGAACCAAACACGTTTCTGCATGCGCATGTGAATACTTGAAAATAATGTGTTTATCCTTGTGTTTTAAAAGAAAATGATGTTTTAAAAACCCTCCAGGAGGTACCAAGTCCATCATGGGAGCTTCGTTGAACTGCTCTTGTTGCACCTGCTGCTCTCCCAGGCTGGGGACTGGGAAGGGGTTATCTCCAGCCACCACTGTCCTAGGAAAGGTTGGGTCCTTCTTTAGACCTCGCCCCCTCATATTTGCAATGTTCTCACTAATCTTACATGGGCGGATTGAGCCCCACCCTTAGTCTTTTTAAAGGGCTGCTGTTGGATAACAGAGATATTTAGAATTGTAACAAATGAATTTCTCCCTTCTTTCCATCCTTACTGGCAACCTTAAAAGGAAGAGAAGATGCCTGCACACAAGTGTCTTGGAGAGGGGGGAGAAGGAAGGGTCAGAGGGCAGAAGGTTGTGCATGCAGGAAGGGAAAGGGGACCCAAGAAGAGGGGAGAAGTGCAGCAGGGCCTGGGAGTCAGGTGCATCCCCAGGGGAGAGTGCTGGCTTCTTTTCTTGCTCCCAAGTGCCCCAGTCCTCCTCTTTACTCTCCAGTGCCCCAACTGGATAGCTCTCCACAGATGGTCCAGTGCTGAGTCTTTGGAAGAGCCTGAGGGCACAGAGTGGCTGCGTTGGGCAGGCACAGGGTGAACCCTCAGCTTGTCCCCATGCTCATATCCATGTGGGCTCAGGGCATAGACATCAGGTGCAGAAAGATGGGAAATGGTGTCATGATGGCACTCTCTGAGGCTAACTGTGTTGTCAGCATGGTCCCATGGTCTGAGCCAGCAGCTTCATATTTTCTGTTAAGGGATAATCTGTCTTCCCATTGGTGATAATGTTGGGAACAACATTATCCAGGCCAGGTGCTCAGAGTACTCCACACCCACAAACACACACAGTGAACCCAGATGCCCTTGCATTGGCTAATTCCAGCTACCCCTGCCCTTTGAAGATTTTATTTATTTATTTATTTTGAGAGAGAGAGTGAGAGAGAGAAAGCGAGTGGAGAGAGAGGCAGAGGGGGAAGGAGAGGGAGAGAATCTCAAGCAGACCCCACGCTAAGTGCAGAGCCTGATGGGGGGCTCCATCTCACAACCCTGAGATCATGTCCTGAGCTGAAACCAAGAGTTGGATGCTTCACTGACTGAGCCCCCAGGCACTCCACAAATTACCCCCGCCCTTTGAAATGTGGCTCCTTCTTTAGAAATTTTATTCTTTAGTAGTGAATCTTCTGTTCCAGGAACATTTATTTTGTTAGTAACTGTTACATAAGATAGCATAGTTTAAAAAATATCTGTCTCTTTGGAAGATAGGGAGAATTTATTTAAATGAGGTTTGTCAAGTGAGTAAGTGAAAGAAGCAATGACAACACCACCAACAAGAAGCAGTCCCATAAGAGGCACTTCAGAAATCAATGGATTAAATCTCAATACTTCCCTTCCAGGGCTTTAGTAGTTTTAGACCTGCTGGCTTAGATACCAGCAAGAGCTCGCATTTGTGAGCCATTCTGGCACGTCCACTGGCTCTAAGTCTCATCCTAGTCTTGAAGGCTGGTGTTACCATGATTTCACAAATGAGAACCTAGAAGCTCAGGGAGCCAAGCCCAGCAAACCAAGTGGGAATGCTCCCAGGGCTGCGGACCTGATCTGTGTATGTTCTCCCGTGTCACACCTCTTCTTTGCAGGGTGACTCTGGTCTGCGCTGCTCTGTGGGGCTGTGCTTACCCAGGAGCAGGTGGGTGGAAGCCTCAACCAGGGCAGGGATGTGCAGGGAAGGAGGCGCACCCTGACCCTTTCGTACATGGGAGCACCGCTCAGGGTGTGCAGGTTCACCAGACCAGGCCAGTAAGAGGCAGAGCTAGTTCTCACTGGTGGGCACCTACAGAGCTGTGTGTATGGTGGGGGTGGGGAGCAGGGGCGGGGAGGGGAAGGGGGTTGGCTGCAGATTCTTATTCACAAAGACTCGGGATCCCCTTTACATCCACCCAGAGAGAGGGCATTTTTCTAATTTATAAAAGTTGTGCATGTGGGAAGCTCTGTCTCCCTCAAAATTTGTTTTAGAACCAAGAATTTCATGAATACTTAGTGTCTCCACCTAAATGGTAGACTGAAACTCCTCTGGCAAATCAAATCATGTTCCTTCTTTGTTTCAAACCCTCCAGGGCCCATCACACTCCCAATCAAATCTGAATGCCTGACAAGGGCCTCCACGCCTCACGAAACCCAACTCTTGCCTACCAACCCCCCAAACTCCTGGAACCTCTTTTCCCTGGCTTACTTCCTCCTGGTCCCAGTGGCCAGGGCAGTTCTGTGTCCAGCTCTGTTCTCTGAGTCTCTCTGTCCCCCCATCTCGGTGCATTAGGAGCAGTTCTGCATACAGCCCTTTACAGAATACGCTAAGCAAAAGACACAGCAAAAGCCTGCAGCTTTTTATCTGTTCCATCCAGCAAGTTTTTCTGCAAAAATTGGTCAGAAACTACTTACTGGTGGATACTCTGCTGCCATCCCTGTCTGAGCCACTGAGGGACACAGGGTCAGAGATGGACACAGCCCTGTTCTAAAGAGTTTGCAAAGACATTAGGGGTAAGAGGCAAGCCCGTCAGAAGCAACAGTGAATGATTCAAGGCAGGGCACACGTGACTGCTTAGCTGGTGGTGTTGGAGCGCAGCCCCAGGCCCTGCCTCAGCACCACCTGGGAGCTTGTTAAGCGGCGCTTGGGTGGCTTAGTTGGTTGAGCGTCTGACTTCGTTCCTGTTCCTGTCATGATCTCAGGGTCATGGGATCGAGTCCCGGGTCAGTCTCCATGCTCAGCAAGGAATCTGCTTGAGATTCTCTCTCTCTTCCTCTGGCCCCCCCCCACTCATGTGAGCTCTCTCTCTCTCAAATAAATAAATAAATCTTCAAAAAAAAAAAAAAGGAAAACTACAGACTCCATCTGAGCCATATTGAGCTTTGCAAGATAGAACCCAGACATGTGTATTTTAAAAAATGATTGTTACTTGGGGTGCCTGGGTGGCTCAGTTGTTAGGCGTCTGCCTTCGGCTCAGGTCATGATCCCAGGATCCTGGGATCGAGCCCCACCTTGGGTTCCCTGCTCCACAGGAAGCCTGCTTCTCTCTCTCCCACTCCCCCTGCTTGTGTTCCCTCTCTCGCTGTGTCTCTCTCTGTCAAATAAATAAAATCTTAAAAAAAAAAAGATTGTTACTTTTTTAAAGGGATAGACGTAATTTTCTTTTTTAAGATTTTATTTATTTATTTGAAAGAGAGAGAGAGAGCACAAGCGGGGGGCAGCACAAGGGGAGGAGAGAGACAAGCAGACTCCCTGCTGAGCAGGGAACCCAACGCAGGGCGCAATCCCAGGACCCTGAGATCATGACCTGAGCTGAAGTCAGATGCCTTACCAACAGAATCACCCAGGCACTCCAAGATTTAAAATTTTTAGAGCAGTTTTAATTTTAAAGAAAAATGGAGTAGAAAGCACAGGGCCCATATAACCAGCTTCACCCCTCCCTTGCCCTATTATTCACATCCTTCATTGGTGTGGTGCTTTTGTTTCAGTTGATGAACTAATATTGACACATTATTATTTACTGAAGTCTACACTTTACAAAAAATGAGTTCAGCCTTTGTGTTGTGCGGTTCCCCTGGGTCTTGCCAAGTGCATAATGTCATGTATCCACCATTGTATTATCAAACAATATAGTTTCACTACCCTAAAAATCCCCTGTGTTTCATCTGTGCCTGCCCTTTACTTCCTCCTTCCCCCGCCCCAACCCCTGGCAACCACTGATCTGGTCACTGTCTCCATAGTTTGCCTTTTCCAGACTGTCACAGAGTTGGAATCATACAGTATGGAGCCTTTTCAAATTGGCTTCCTTCACTTAGCATTTAAGGTTTCCTTTTTTCATTGTATGTTAGCTCATTTCTTTTTAGTGCTAAATGATATTCCATTGTCTGGATGTCTCAAAGTTTATTTATCTATTCACTTAGTGAAGGGCATCTTGTTGTTTCTCGTTTTTGGCAATTATGAATAAAGTTGTTGTAAACATTTATGTACAGGTTTTTGTGTGGATGTAAGTTTTCAACTCACTTGAGTAAATATCTAGAAGCACAATTGCTGGGTCCTATGATAAGACTATGTTCAGCCTTGTAAGAAGCTGCCAAGCTGTTTTCTAAAGTGGCTGTACCAGTTTGCATTCACACCACCAGCAATGAATGAGAGTGCCTGTTGCCCCATGGCCTTGCTAGCATTTTGAATTAGTATTTTGGATTTTAGCTTTTCTGATAGTCATGTAATGACATCTCATTGTGTTTTAATTTGCATTCTTCTACTGATATTTGATATTGAACATCTTTTCATATGCTTATTTGTCATCCAGATACCTTCCTATGGCGAGGTATCTGCCCACTTTTTTGTTTGTTTGTTGGTCTCAATCCATTTTATTGCATATTTCTTTTTTTAAGCTTTTATTTTAATTCCAGTTAGTTAATGTACAGTGTAATATGAATTTCAGGTGTACAATATAGTGATTCAACATTTCCATACATCACCTGGTGCTCATCCCATAAGTGCCCTTCTTAATCCCATCACCCCCCTGCCTTATCCCCTACCCACCTTCCACTGGTAACCATCCGTTTGTTCTCTATAGTTAAGAGTCTGTTTCTTGGTTTGCCTCTTTCTCTCTTTTTTTCTCCTTTGCTCCTTTGTTCTGTTTCTTAAATTCCACATATGAATGAAATCATACATTGTCTTTCTCTGACTGACTTATTTTACTTAGCATAATACACTCTAGCTCCATCCATGTCATTGCAAATGGCAAGATTTCAGTCTTTTTATGGCTGAGTGATATTCCATTGTATACATATGCCACAGCAACCTACAGAATGGGATAAGATGTTTGCAAATGACATATCTGATGAAGGGTTAGTATCCAAAATATATAAAGAACTCGTAAAACTCAACATCCCAAGAAACAAATGATCTAATTAAAAATGGGCAAAAGACATGAACAGACATTTCTCCAAAGAAGACACTCAGATGGCCAACAGACACATGAAAAGATGCTCATTATCATTTACCATCAGGGAAATGCAAATCAAAATCACAGTCAGCTATCTCCCCACACCTGTCAGAATGGCTAAAATCAACAATACAGCATACTTGCCCACTTTTTTTTTTATTTATTTATATTTATTTTTATTTTATTTTATTTTTTTATTCTTATGTTAATCCCCATACATTACAACATTAGTTTTAGATGAAGTGTTCCATGATTCATTGTTTGTGCACAACACCCAGTGCTCCATGCAGAATGTGTCCTCCTCAATACCCACCACCAGGCTAACCCATCCTCCCACCCCCCCTCCCCTCTAAAACCCTGTTTGTTTTTCAGAGTCCATTGTCTCTCATGGTTCGTCTACCCCTCCGATTTCCCCTGCTTCATTCTTTCCCTCCCGCTACCTTCTTCTTCTTCTTCTTTTTTTTTTTTTTCTTAACATATATTGCATTATTTGTTTCAGAGGTACAGATCTGAGATTCAACAGTCTTGCACAATTCACAGCGCTTACCAGAGCACATACCCTCCCCAGTGTCTATCACCCAGTCCCCCCATCCCTCCCACCCCACCCCCCACTCCAACAACACTGTTTGTTTCCTGCGATTAAGAATTCCTCATATCAGTGAGATCATATGATACATGTCTTTCTTTTTTTGACTTATTTCACTCAACATAATACCCTCCAGTTCCATCCACGTCGTTGCAAATGGCAAGATCTCATTCCTTTTGATGGCTGCATAATATTCCATTGTATATATATACCACATCTTCTGTATCCATTCATCTGTCGATGGACATCTTGGCTCTTTCCACAGTTTGGCTATTGTGGACATTGCTGCTATAAACATCGGGGTGCACGTACCCCTTCGGATCCCTACTTTTGTATCTTTGGGGTAAATACCCAGTAGTGCAATTGCTGGATCATATGGTAGCTCTATTTTCAACTTTTTGAGGAACCTCCATACAGTTTTCCAGAGTCTTGCCCACTTTTTAATTGGTTTGTTTGTTTGTTTTCTTATTGTCAAATTTTAAGAGTTCTTTGTATAGTTTTAATACAAGTTCTTTATTGGATGTGTCTTTTGCAAATATTTTCTGATTCTGTGTTTGTCTCTTCATTCTCCTATAGGCTTTTAAGAGATGTTCCAGGTGTTTGAAAAGCACTAGCTACACTACTGGGTGTTATGGGGCTTCCAAACGGAGGACAGAGTCATCTAAGGTAACTTCATAGAATTGGTACTCACAGCCACTTAAAACAGTCCTGGAATTTTGTAAGGCCTAAAAGTGTTTGTAAGATAAAATAAAATGAAACAAAACAAAGAACTAAATCAAGGATGTTGTAGGTAGGTGGTACTTTACATGAGCAGTAAAGATAGAGAAGATATTAGGAAGGATGATACAGAATTCAACCAATTAAGACAATGTGAGCAAAAGTCACAGCATGAACATAATCAGTGTTGTTCTTAGGACAGGAAGGAAGCTATAGGGTAGAATAGAGGATGATGTTCTTCAAAAGAGAGAAAGAGCTGTGGTTGATAATAGAATAGCAATCAAGTTGAGGGCCCATTGTACATAGGATAGCATTTTAAAACTTCAGATGGCTGTTAAACATGAAAATATTCTTTCACTTTGCTGTGTATTTTGCTAATTGTCCCAGTAGTCTTATTGAGATCATTTCCTCCTCCTCCTAAGCCACGAGAGTTGTGGACTCCTGGAATCACCAGGGTGACACAGAGACAACAAAGACTGGAGTGGCTTTCAAAAATGTCACTAGCATCATGAGACCAACAGATGTGTTGTTTCAAGTCTCGCTGAAGAAACAAACATTCAGAGTTCTAAAGTCATTACCTCCCACACAGTATCATTTGTTAGACACATTCAGCCACTTCTATTCTTATAATAAGCCACATTTTGCTCTACAAAGGGCCATTGTCCAAAGTACCTGAGAGATATTTCTAATGATTCCTTCAAGGCTCCCATCTGGTGCCCACTCATCCTTTCTTGCAGACTCTTGGCAAGTTAAAGTATGCAGAACTGGCTAAAGAACATGGTCACAGTTCCCAGATGGATCTTTTTATTTTTTATTATTTTTATTATTTATTTATTTTCTTATGTTATGTTAAAAACCATACATTACATCATTAGTTTTTGATGTAGTGTTCCATGATTCATTGTTTGCGTATAACACCCAGTGCTCCATGCAGAACGTGCCCTCCTTAATATCCATCACCAGGCTAACCCATCCTTCCATCCCCCTCCCCTCTAGAACCCTCAGTTTGTTTTTCAGAGTCCATATCTCTCATGTTTCGTCTCCCCCTCTGATTCCCCCCCCTTCATTCTTCCCCTCCTGCTATCTTCTTCTTTTTTTTTTTTAAAGATATAATGTATTATTTGTTTCAAAGGTACAGGTCTGTGATTCAGTAGTCTTACACAATTCACAGCACTCACCATAGCATATACCCTCCCCAATGTCTATCACCCAGGCACCCCATCCCTCCCAACCCCCACCACTCCAGCAACTCTCAGTTTGTTTCCTGAGATTAAGAATTCCTCATATCAGTGAGGTCATATGATACATGTCTTTCTCTGACTTATTTCGCTCATCATAACATCCTCCAGTTTCATCCACATCATTGCAAATGGCAAGATTTCATTCCTTTTGATGGCCACATAATATTCCATTGTATAAATATACCACATCTTCTTAATCCATTCATCTGTCGATGGACATCTTGGCTCTTTCCACCATTTGGATATTGTAGACGTTGCTGCTATAAACATCGGGGTGCACGTACACTTTTGGATCCCTACATTTGTATCTTTGGGGTAAATATCCAGTAGTGCAATTGCTGGATCATATGGTAGCTCTATTTTCAACTTTTTGAGGAACCTCCATACTGTTTTCCAGAGTGGTTGCACCAGCTTGCATTCCCACCAACAGTAGGAGGGTTCCCCTTTCTCCGCATCCCCACCAACATCTGTCGTTTCCTGACTTGTTAATTTTAGCCATTCTGACTGGTGTGAGGTGGTATCTCATTGAGGTTTTGATTTGGATTTCCCTGATGCCAAGCGATGTTGAGCACTTTTTCATGTGTCTGTTGGCCAATTGGGCGTCTTCTTTGGAAAAATGTCTGCTCATGTCTTCTGCCCATTTCTTGATGGGATCATTTGTTCTTTGGGTGTTGAGTTTAACAAGTTCTTTATAGATTTTGGATACTAGCCCTTTATCTGATATGTCATTTGCAAATATCTTCTCCCATTCTGTCGGTTGTCATCTTGCTGAAGTCCCAATAGTTCATTTTTGCCCTTGCTTCCCTTGCCTTTGGCGATGTTTCTAGGAAGAAGTTGTTGTGGCTGGGGTCGAGGTTGCTGCCTGTGTTCTCCTTTAGGATTTTGATGGACTCCTGCCTCACATTGAGGTCTTTCAACCATTTGGAGTCTATTTTTGTGTGTAGTGTAAGGAAATGGTGTAGTTTCATTCTTCTGCATGTGGCTGTACAATTTTCCAAACACCATTTGTTGAAAAGACTTTTTTGCACTGGACATTCTTTCCTGCTTTGTCGAGGATTAGTTGACCATAAAGTTGAGGCTCCATTTCTGGGCTCTCTATTCTGTTCCATTGATCTATGTGTCTGTTTTTGTGCCAGTACCATACTGTCTTGGTGATGACAGCTTTGTAATAGAGCTGGAAGTCCGGAATTGTGATGCTGCCAGCTTTGTTTTTCTTTTTCAACATTCCTCTGGCTATTTGGGGTCTTTTCAGGTTCCATACAAATTTTAGGATTATTTGTTCCGTTCTTTGAAAAAAGTGGATGGTATTTTGATAGGGATTGCATTGAATGTGTAGATGGCTCTAGGTAGCATTGACATCTTCAAAATATTTGCTCTTCCAATCCATGAGCATGGAACATTTTTCCATTTCTTTGTGTCTTCCTCAATTTCTTTCATGAGTATTTTATAGTTTTCTGAGTACAGATTCTTTGCCTCTTTGGTTAGATTTATTCCTAGGTATCTTATGGTTTTGCGTGCAATTGTAAATGGGATCGACTCCTTAATTTCTCTTTCTTCTGTCTTGTTGTTGGTGTATAGGAATGCCACTGATTTCTGTGCATTGATTTTATATCTTGCTACTTGACTGAATTCCTGTATGAGTTCTAGCAGTTTTGCGGTGGAGTCTTTTGGGTTTTCCACATAAAGTATCATATCATCTGCGAACAGTGAGAGTTTGACTTCTTCTTTGCCGATATGGATGCCTTTTATTTCTTTTTGTTGTCTGATTGCTGTGGCTAGGACTTCTAATACTATGTTGAATAGCAGTGGTGATAGTGGACATCCCTGTCATGTTCCTGACTTAGGGGGAAAGCTCGCAGTTTTTCCCCATTGAGAATGATATTTGCTATGGGTTTTTCATAGATGGCTTTTATAATATTGAGGTATGTACCCTCTATGCCTATACTCTGAAGAGTTTTGATCAAGAAAGGATGCTGTACTTTGTCAAATGCTTTCTCTACATCTATTGAGAGGATCATATGGTTCTTGTTCTTTCTTTTATTAATGTATTGTATCACATTGATTGATTTGCAGATGTTGAACCAAACTTGTAGCCCAGGGATAAATCACCACTTGGTCGTGGTGAATAATCCTTTTAATGTACTGTTGGATCCTACTGGCTAGTATTTTGGTGAGAATTTTTGTATCCTTGTTCATTAAGGATATTGGTCTGTAATTCTCCTTTTTGATGGGGTCTTTGTCTGGTTTGGGGATCAAGGTAATGGTGGCCTCATAAAACGAGTTTGGAAGTTTTCCTTCCATTTCTATTTTGGAACAGTTTCAGAAGAATAGGTATTAATTCTTCTTTAAATGTTTGGCAGAATTCCCCTGGGAAGCCACCCAGATGGATCTTTACACTTTAAAGATTTTGTTGCCACTTAAATTGACATGTGTTTGTCCCAGCATCCAACATCCATATATCAAAATAAGGTATGTGCTGAAGTTCCTTAAATAGCACTGTGAAAATGTAGGAAAGATGAAAGATCTCATCCCTAATGATAGTACCTAGAGTTACACAACCCTCCAAAATACAGGCAAGGCATTCAGATGCCATCAGATCCTGGACAGCAAAAGACAGGAAGACAAAGAAATAACAGACTTTGACCTGGATGCAAGGGGGAAGGAGATTACAAACCCAGGCAGGCTGAATGTGGACTCTGCACCTGGTGCCTTGTAGAGTCCAGTCCAATTTTATATGAATATTTTCCCCATCACATCCTCTTTGCTGTAGAAAACTGAGAAGCAAGGGTGCCTTTCCTGTACTCTGGCAAGGTACACACCACTGTGGGGACATTCATCACAATACCAAGAACTAAGTTTAAAGAGAAGTGAATGCCATGTTGAAGAAATAAAATGCCTGCTGATTGTAGTTCCATCCCCATTAATACCAAATGAACATTTTCCATTTCACTCAGCTGTTTGAATCCCAAGCTGGGTGTTCTTTTTAAGATCCACAATTAATCACCTGACAAGGAAGGCAGGGGGTGTGGGTGGGAAATGAGCAAACCAAGTTGGTAGGAGAACCGTGGCAATGGAATCTGCAAGAAAACACACAATTATAGCTGCCTAAGGGGCTTACACCATGGGCAGTAATTTCCATTTACCCATGGGCTTCCATTCTGCTGAATGGAAACAGCAGGGAAACAAGCAGATGGACCTATGTGATCGTACACATTTTAAGCACTCTTGGCTGCCCCCTTTCCTTGGTCTCTGTTGGTCACACAATTTGGGAGGCTGGAGTCAGAGGAAGCACAGTTATGGATTTTAGTTTTCAAATTCGGAAAAATTTTCTCTGCTTCTTGAAAGAGAAACACGTGTGCCTGGAAGAAGATAAGCACACCTGGGCACAGCCCAGAGACATTCCTCCATCTTATCATTTACTATCTCATTATCATGTATCAGTAGGGAATGTGGGCACCTGGAATCACCCCACCAGTCCCCAAACATAAAAACTCCATTTGCTTCTCTCTCTTACTACTTTCTTCTTTTGCCTCTCCCTGTGAAGACTGCTTAGATGGGCATGTGTTCAAATGGCCTATTTAGGATTCCACTTTTGGAAAAGGCCACTTTTAGATTCTAAGTTCAGCATTTACTATTACAGCTACGTATTTTACAGAGATTTTTTTTTAATTTAGAATTTTTTTTTCTTTCTCCTTTTGTAACCAGCATCAAGTTAGATGTGTAATCATTTTTAAGTTCCTTTTACTTGATTTCAATCTATTGGAATATTGGTTGTTCATCTGCTCATTCCATAATATTTTATTAGGCATCTATTGTATGTGAGTCATTTTGCTAACTCTGGGCTATAAGGATGAATAAAGCATAGTGGCTGTCCTCAAGGGGCTCCAAGTGTAGAAGGATCCCTGATATTCACAAGAGAAGCCACGTCGAAGCTTTTAAGTTTGATTCCATAGCCTATTATTGACCCCTTCCCCAATAGCATGCAATAAATTAAAATTAAAAAATTAATTTCATTCAGGTCCTTTATGATGCTCAAAGAGTCATTAATTAATTAATTAATTAAGCTATTAGTTAATTCAGCAAATAATTAGGGAGCATATACGTGTCAGGACGCTCATGAAACTTACATTTGGGTCGGGTAGTCATGAAAGCAGTGAAGTGTAAAGTCAAGTAAGGGGATAGAAAGAACTAGAGTGGTCAGGGAAGGCCTCTTGGACATGATGACATTTGAACAACGAAGAAGTGAGTCTTACAGATATCAGTTCCCTGAGAGTGCAGAGGGCCTGGGGCAGGAATGAGCCAGGCATGCCAGCTTGGCTGTGGCAGAGAAAGGGGAAGTGAGTGATAAGGAAGAGAGGAAGTGAAGGCTCTCATGTAAGGATGCTTGGTTGCAGAGGCTTTAGTAAGGATTTTGGATTTTACAGAGTGGCTAAGAAGCCCTGACACAGATGAATATACAATACATATTATTTAATATAATGTTACAGTGCAGTAAAATAATACTGTTTCTGTTTCCAGACTTTATGGCCACCTTGTATAAGGAAAGAGGTGGGCAACTTGTGGTGGTGGATTTAGAACAGAAGAGGTGTATAATCTGGCTTTTGAAGGGGTTCAGGGTATGCCACCCAAAATATGCCATGCAGACCTAAGGATTATTTTGAGTTAGAGACATTGAGAACAAAGAGACACACAAAAAACTCTCTGCCCTCTCCCTCTATACTAGAAAGGACAGATTTAGTTCTTAATCACCCCAGAGACAATTTCAGATGCTTATCAGCCCACAGACGGAACCAGAAGTATCTACATAGCAAATCTTGCTAAAACTGTCCTTTTCTTCCTTAGTTTCTTCTGTATATTTACCTTCTCATGATTTGCCACCCCTTCAAGCTCAAAGTCCCCTTCCTTTCTCTTGTCACTTCTCTACAGAGTTATTACTCTTTTGTTAAGATGCTACATGAGCCCAAATTCTTTTTTTTTTAATTTTTTCATTGTTATGTAAATCCCCATACATTACATCATTAGTTTTTGATGTAGTGTTCCATGATTCATTGCTTGTGCATAACACCCAGTGCTCCATGCAGAACGTGCCCTCTTCAATACCCATCACCAGGCTAACCCATCCTCCCACCCCCCTCCCCTCTAGAACCCTCAGTTTGTTTTTCAGAGTCCATCGTCTCTCATGGTTCGTCTACCCCTCTGATTCCCCCCCCTTCATTCTGCCCCTCCTGCTAGCTTCTTCTTCTTCTTTTTTTTTACCTTAACATATATTGCATTATTTGTTTCAGAGGTACAGATCTGAGATTCAACAGTCTTGCACAATTCACAGTGCTTACCAGAGCACATACCCTCCCCATTGTCTATCACCCAGTCACCCCATCCCTGCCACCCCACCCCCCACTCCAGCAACCCTCAGTTTGTTTCCTGAGATTAAGAATTCCTCATATCAGTGAGGTCATATGATACATGTCTTTATCTGTTTGACTTATTTCGCTCAGCATAATACCCTCCAGTTCCATCCACGTGATTGCAAATGGCAAGATCTCATTCCTTTTGATTACATGAGCCCAAATTCTAACCAACCTTTTGAATTAGTCACTGCTGAGTGCTCACATGTATACGCACAATGCACACATTAATGCATTTCTGTTTGTTCATCCCTTGTTAATCTGTCTTTTGTCAGTCTCATTTGCAGGGTCCTACCTAGCTGGAGAACCTGGGAGGGTAGAGGGGGAAAAAAGGTAAGTTTTTCCTTCCATATACTTTTCATTTTATCAAATAATTCCACCTGCTATGTTGGGAATAACCTGGGAGGTGACAAGGGTGAAGCAGGGAAAGCAAGTGATGGACTATGGAAATGGTTTTGGTGTAATATGCTGATGGTCAGATTATAATGGAGGTGGTAAGAAGGGCAGATTGAAGATACATGTCCAAGGGAGAGCCAACAGGATTTGATGTTGGGTTGGGATGTGGTATGAGATTTAAAAAGAACAAGGACGATTCTAGGCTATTGTCCTAAGTGACTGGTAGTCAGGAGTGGATGCTTACCAAGATGGGGAAGACTAAGGGAAGAACAGGTTTGGGGTATGTGCTGGGGAGAACTGAGGAGTGGGTGGGCTTGGGCTCTGCATAGTAGGAAACAAGTGGAAATGATGATTGAGCACTGGGTATGGGTCTGGAGTTTGGGCTGGGGTGAGGGAGAAGTCTGGGCTGGAGGTCGAGATTTGAGGGTCTCCAGTGTATGCGCATTATCAGCTGCACTAGGTGAGGCTGAGGTCACCTGGGGAGTAAGTTTATTGAGAGGAGAGAAGTGAGGCCTGAGCTCTGGGCCTTGTTAGATGTTGGGAAGACAAAGAGGAATCTGGAAAGGGGACTGGGAAGGAGTGGATGGTAGGATACAGGAGTGCTGAGAGAAGGAGGGCTCCCAAGTGCCAAGTGAAGAAGATGTTTCAAGGTGCTAATGTTCAAATTGACATATGGCTGAGAATTTGACTTATAGAGAAGACCCCACTTTCTTTTCTCATTTTTTTACCAGCCCTGAAAGTTAACTTTTATGTCTGCAGGTATTAAGAGCTAGTGGTAGCTTTTTTTCTTTAAAGGACATTTTCAACTCTTCATTATATATATAATTATATATATATAATTAGAGAATAAAGTAAAGTTGGTTTGTGTTGAGATGAATTGCTTCACTGAAGTTTTGGCTGTCTCCCTAGGTATGCTGATCTTAAACATTTGTATTTCATATTTATACCTCAGCAAAGAGATGATTTTCTGTATATCACTGACCTTTGGGTCTGATAACACATAATTGAAATTGCAAAAGTTAAACTCACAAATGCCAAGAACCAACAATGAAGAGTTACAGGGGTTGTGATAGAGAAACATGTACAATTTGGGCACAAAAAATAGGAATAGTCAATTTTGCTTGCTCAGTGGTTGGATTATTTATAACTGGCTTTGTTCCGAACTATAATCTTCCAGTAGGTAAAATCTGTGTTTAAAATACACATTGTTCACAGAAGTTTAGACTAAGTGCCTGGGGGTGTAACAAAGAATTAAAAAAAAAAAAAAAGAGAGGCAAGAATCTTCTAGGTGACTTATGTTGGCCAATGTGTAGTTGCTGCATACCTCTCAAATTTTCAGTTTTTCACCCATATGGTCATTTAGATTCTAAGCCCTCAGATTAAATCCAGGCAACAGGCAAGTTTTGTTTGATGTACACAATGTTGGCTTATATTTTAAAACTGAGAGATTTCACATTGTTTTGTTTAAACTGGCCCAAAAATTGGCAGGAGCTGAGTTGCAACCACCCCATCTTCACAGGGTATGGGTCCAATCTTCAGCTTGTCAAAATCCACACCAAACCTAATTTATTGATTTGAATTACTTGAGTAAGACTTATAGACAACTGAGTTTGCAATCATTGACTTACATGATTTATTTATCATATAAATTATTACAACGTGAGCCTTCTTTTAATACAGCCCCAAAAACTCCCCCATATACATTTTTCAAGATGAGAAAATTAAGTCTTCTTCTATGTGTTGCATTGTTTTGGATGCTAATTTAGATGGTGTACAATTTCATTTAAGAATTATTTTTGATATGTCAAAATAAAATACATATGGTTCTGATCCAGTTAATAAATATATGTTGCCATATTTTTCAATGTCAAAGTATTGTAGAGAACTGACAAGCTGACTCACTTTGGTAGTCCCTATCCCCCACGTTAGATCAATGCTCAGAGCCCACCGTGCTGTGATCTCTGAAATGGCTTTCATTAGTTGGTCCATTCATTCAGGTATTTTGTATTGATGCCTTTTATGTGCCAGAAACTGCGAAGAGACTGAGATTAGAAAGGAGTAAACTTGTTTCCCTGACATCATGATTCAATGGGAAGAGAAATACAAAAGCAGACAATCGAGATCCAGTGGGATAAATTCTAGGAAAATGTCTGCCCCAGGTGCTATGGGAACATAGAGCAGAGGAACCACTGACCTCATTAAATGAGGAGATCCAGAGTGGATAACTTCCAAGATTTTTTTGTTCTTATCCATTGAATGAATATTAGGCACCTTATTTAACACTGCTACCCTTACGTGTTGGTGTGTGATGGGCACATCAGCTCTCATTCAAAGATATTCTCTCTCTCAATTCATTACTAGACAGATGGGGGGAAGGAGGGGAAAAAAGGAAGTAGGGAAGAAAGGGAGAAAAGGAGAAAGAGGTGGAAGGAAAGGGAGAGGGGGGAGAGGTTAACATAACATTAGGGTTTCTATAACACCAGGGGCTATTTAGCAAAGAACTTTGCTGTCTTTAGCTTTGCCATATGCCATAGATCAAGCAAGTCATTCATACTCTCTACCTTCACTTTGAATATATATTAATGAAGCATTAATTTAGATAAGCCCTCCTCAACTAGGGCCCCTCATATGAACTATAGAACACAGAAAATGATTTGAGTGACTAATACCTCGATTCTTCCAAGGATGATATATAAGCGCTGCCATTCTAAATGCATAGCAGAGAATATAGTAGTCCCACTTAGCTTACCAAAGAGCATTCTAAATTCCAAAGAGAATTCTAAATTTAAACTCAATCCAGTCCACCATTGATACCTCAGGAAGTCATGGTCCCAAGAGAGAGAATTAAAATAGCAATAACAGTGAAAAAGGTACCTACCATGATCGGGTGGTTGTTTTATACATCACCACATTAGATTCTCACAAGAACTCCTGACTTTTAGTCTTCTTGCTCTCCATTGAACAGGTGATGAAACTCAGAGGAGTTGGGTTACTTATTCAGGGCTGGTAAGTGGCAGAAGCAGGTTGCAAGCCAATGTCTTGATAACCTTGACAACCTTACACTATGCAGCTCTCTGTCATGGCTTGGAGGAGTTAGGTTATGCTACTCAAAGAGAGGAAATGGCAAGAACCAAACAAAGACTCTAGATGTGCCAAAGTACTAGAAAGACTGGACAAGCTTGTTGATAAATAGCCTGAGGCTTGGAAGTACAGGGGTAACCGGGGGACATACTCCAGGTCCCCTGAGCAGACACCTGAAACTTAAGAAAAGATCCCCAGGTCCACAGTTGAGGTTGGTGGCACCAAGTTCAAGGCCGCTGCTGCCCTGGTCAGATGCAGTGACCAGGGGAGAGAGGGGCAGATACGGGGGGATCCAAGCCCTTGTTTCCAGATTAGTTAGGCAGGGACTGGTACTGGTGCTGTTTGTGGGTCTAATTGTTGGAGAATGAAGATGTGCTCAAATTTTTGGCTGTAGGCATTTGCTTTGAAATACAACAGACCTCCTTTGAGATCTGTTTCAATGTTTCCATGTAATACTCCCCCAAATTTGGTGAGTTCTTACCTTATTTCAAGTACAATCTTCAGGCACATGGGATGATTTCTAGGAGAGCCAGGGTGTCTAAGTTGACATTATTTCAGGGTGGCCCTTCCCAGTCACCTACAGGTGCAAGATATTGGAGGCCCGGCTCCTTACCTGGGCAAGATGGCTCTGGATGTAACTTACACCCCTGGTTTCCCTGCAGGATTGGCTGAAGCTGCTTCTGCAGGATGTTCTTTGTTTGAAACGGCACCTTTACTTGGCTTCTTCTCCTTTTCTGTCTGTCTGCCCCTCTGTCTCTCACCAGTTTCTCCTTAATAAATAATTTGCTCATCATCCTTGTCTCAGGATTGGCTTCTGGGGAAACTCACTTAAGACATCCAGTCTCCGTGTTGATATGTTACATATTTAGATAGTCATGTCCCAAGCTCACGGAGAGTACTGTACCTGGAAGAAATAGCACAGTGTTTGGATCCAGATGAGTCTTGTTTAAATACAAACTGCACCAGTGCTACTGAGCCCCTTAGGCAAAGTAGCTCCCCAACCTTGCTTGTTCCATAATGTGAGAAATGTCAATAATGATACTTAAATTGGAGGAGTTGGAATTTAATGGGATAAAGTATTTAGAGCAGCTGGTACTCGATGGTACTACTTATTATAACCCCAACCAAAATAAGGTTTGAGACATCTACTCCCAGAACAGTCATGAAGAAACTGCATTTAAATTTTCCTTTTATTATGTTTTTGCATAGTTGCTCTCTTATGAAGAAAAGAAAAAAAATGTCTTAACGGCGCTGGCCTTCATAGAGACAGTCAATGTCCGCTTGGAGTACTATATTGTTTTTGCCAATTTGTTCTCTCCCTCAGGAGGCACTGTGGTCTGTGGACAGAGAAATAAATATTTCTGTTTGTTTCTTCATTTAGTATACGTCAGTCCTGCATTGATCTTGGCTATTTCCCTCAAAGGGATGCATGTAGAAGCAGTTTTCACAGCACAGATAAATATTAAAGGCATATTTAACTCCCCATAGTGAGCCAGGCTAGAGACAAATGGGCCCATCAATGAAGGATGTGTTTGAAGGTATATTAAGGACTGGCCATCAAAGTGACCCACATGTAAGCCCTAAAAAGTGTGCCTTTCAGAAAACTTGTTACCTGTCATCTTCCTTTGGGCTTTGGTAGTGTAGGTTGGACTGAGCCCTGCATCATTTCTGTCCCTCAAGCCCCTAAGTGCTTCTTGCCTGACTCAGTGCTAACTATTCTATTCACAGAAGCATGTGTGGGCTTGATCTTTTCTGTCTTTTATAAAGAACTGGAACTTCTTTCTTGGAAGTGGTATAGGCTTTGGGTTGGGACTCATTTGCCCCAAGAGGGGGCTGAGAAAGCCTTGATGTTTCTTCCATAGAACGCCATCTCTGGTTTAGGATAAGGGACCAGGTATTATCTTCTGGCCATTCCAAATCCACCAGGTTGATTTTTTCTCTCTTTGTCTTGGTTCATATTATTTTCTCTGCCTGGAGGGTCCATCCCTCCACTACCGCTATGCCTGGCTCCATTTACCTGGGGATCAGCTACTTCATACTCCAAGATTCAGCTCTAGGAGCACCTCCTCTATAAAACCCTTCTTGCCCCCTCTAGTTCTCTTGTCTCCATCTCCTGCTGCTCCCCTGGCCCTGTGTGGAATTCTGCTGCAGCTGCTCTACCAGGCTGGTGCCAGGGACTGTGACATCCCATGAGCAAGGATCAAGACATATTCATTCTGGATCCTTCAGTTTGGGGCACGTAATATGCACTCAGTGCACATTGGCTATTAAAGGAAGAGTCATAAAGCCGGCGCTGTGTCAGATACCAGATAAGATATTGAGGAAATAAAAATATAACCCTACATTCCAGAATTAGAAGCAGATGTCCAATTCCCGGAGGAGAGGGATTTCAGTCTGTTTTGTTCGCCCTGGTGTGTCCAGTCCCCTGGAACAGTGTGGAACAGTACCTGACATGTAGTAGACCTTTAATAAGCATGTTATAAATGAAAGAATGCATTCCACTTGGTAATAGTTACAGCTCTCTTAATGACGGGCCTTGTTTTACATTATAACTTGAGAAACGTAATGCTTTGAATTGCCAAATCAGGCATCTTTGTTTAAAAGGCAACCTTCTCTGGGAAAATGGGATGGAGATATTTTGAATCTTGGCTTAACCAAACAGAAATAAATTAAACCCTTGTTTAAATTTGCTTTTCAAAGGTTCTGGTTCGTTAGAATCGTTAATGGTATCTGGAGGCCAAGAGAAGCTGGTTGCTTTGGAGCTCAAGCACTTGCCATTCGAGGTGCTATTGTGTCTATGTTCTCATACATCTAGCCGTCAGCAGCCACCGGAAAAATATGTGTGGAGCTGTAGATTGTTTTATCCAATTTAGGGAGTTAAGTAGAAAATGTCTTCCTGATTGGAAGTCATTTCTGCTCTCCCTGGGTTGTTAGGTACTTCATCACGAGAGTAGATTTTGTCTCCTCTTTATACAATCTGCAAGGTTTAATAGAGGGCACTAAAACCTTTAGTAAATGGTTTCAATAACAGGCTCTGTCACTGGAGTCATTTCTGAACGACCCATGGCAGGCATCTCCGTAGGGAGTTTTGACGGCAAAGTGGAATAATGTCTTGATGTCCTAGGATAGTTTTGACTCTAAGAAGAGGGGGTTAAGGAATAACAAAGCATAACTCCATTCCCAGACTAGAGAATCTAATGCGAATCAAGATGGCTGTGATTGATAGCAATTAAAGAAGGGGGAAAAACAATAACAAAATCTAGAAACATTGACCCTAGAGGTTTTGTCTTTGAACACGCTGTTATTATCCTCTGTTTGGTGTTATAGAGGTATCTGTTTAGAATGATATACTTTTGATTTTAGAAAAGATTAAGCTTCTCAGTTCAAACTAGATAATTAAGATATCATTGCTCCCTAGTGGCAATTTTCTGGAAGAAAGAAAGGGGGAAGGAATTTAAGAGAGGCAGTCACTTGGCATATTGAGCCCCAGAGGAGGTGGGAAAAGCACCATTGGAGAAATGGGGCAGAAAGGAGAATTCTGGAGTTCCTGAAGAGGAGAAGACAATAAGCTTTAGCTGAGTAACTTCTTGTGAGTGTCTGTAGCATAAATTGTAGGATGTATACCAGAACTCTTCTTGGCTCTTCTTTCCTTCAGGATGTCATAAAGGGTCAGTGTTTGGCGGGGCGGGGAGGTAGGGAGGACATGACCAGAATGGAAATGATGATTTAGGGAGTCCAGTGGAGGGGCTCCTATTGCCTAAATGGTTAGTGGAATGCAGTCCTGTATCTGCATTCCCGAGTGTCTTTCCTTCCTGACTATCCCTCCAGCTATCTCTGCCTGCCACTGAGGTGTGAAGCTGCATCCATTAGAATTTCTACCCAGGAAGACTTTGTAGATTTAGCAATTCACCCTCCTGGAAAGTGTGACTTTATTAATATTGATGCCCCTGGGAGAAGTGTTATTGTAAAAATGGACTCGTGGAACAGTCATATTTACTGCCTCAACCCATTTGCATCCATGCTCTAGAGGGATGCATAGGTATTTTATTTTTTTAGCATTGCTTCTTTGTGAGCAAAAGAAAAGAAGTTATGTTCCCTGAAATAAGATCTTGATTTTTCAAAGCAGAATCAATAGGCTGCCTCATTTCAGGGAAGAGAAGATGTTGCAATTGGTCTGGAATCTGCTAATCGAGCAGCACAGGGGATTCACATTTATCTCACCTGTTCTGTCCTGTGGAGGAAAGCCCAATGTCCTCTCTCACATCAAAACCCTCCTTCATCCATGTCCTCACTCAAGCCACAGAGTGCTTGACCTTCCAGCCCCTTGACAGGGGCTTTCGTGTAGTGCTTAAGAGAACTCTTAAGAAGTGGTGCTTGCTATCCCCATCTAACTTGATGCTGCAGGACTCCGGACTTACAGAGCTGGTGAACAGTGAAGCTAGGACTCGAACCTGACTTTTCCTTCCTCAAGAGCCTGCACATTGAGCAAGTAGGCTTTCTTCCCTGTTTATTAATTGTTAATTAATAACTGAGTAATCCAGCCCACATTTCTGCTTCTGTATTATACAGAGAAGCAGTTAGGACACTGCTGTATTAGTTAGGGTTCTCCAGAGAAACAGACCAACAAGAGATAGATATATACATACCATATGTGTATATGAGAGATATATATGGCATATATATATGAAATTATATTTTTAATTAATATTAACATTATATTAACATATAAACTATATTTTATATTATTTTTATAATAAATCTCTCTTGATATATATATATATAATATATATGTACATCTTATAGCCATCATCAGCCACTATAGCTACATATATTGTATGATTATGAGAAGTCCCACCATTTGTCATCTGCAAACTGGAGAACCAAGAGAGCTGATGGTATAATTCTGTCCAAGTCTGAGGACCTGAGAATTTGAGAATCAGGAGGGTGATGGTTTAAGTCCCAATCTGAATTGGAAGGCCCAAGAACCAGAAGCACTGATGCCCGAGGGCAGGAGAAGATGAATGTCCTGGCTCAAGCAAAAAGAACAAATTGGCCCTTCCTTTTCATTCTATTCAGGTCCTCAGTGGATTGGATGATGCCCACTTGCATTGATGGGGGCAATCTTTACTGAATCTGATTCAAATGCTAATCTCTTCCTAAAACACCCTCATAGACACGCCCAGAAATAATGTTTTACCAGCTGAGCCTCCTTCAGCCCACTCAAATTGACACACAAAATTAACCATTGTAGTCCCAGTTGTAAAAGTTTACTCTTGTAGAAAAATAATCTATGGTAGGATATGTTCTTTGAGTTGGGTGAACAAAGAGTGGCCAGGTTGTGAACAGGGGAAAGATGGTCAGAAATTGTTCCCCAGGGAAGACAGGGCCTATCATTTCCTGGAACACCTGACTGCTTCCTTAAGCCTGTGGACTCTCCATGGGAGTCTGGAAAGCATGTGTCATATTTGGTTTACAAAGTGGAAGATGCTGTTCTTCTTCATTGGAAATACAGGTGTTCCAGAGTTGTCCTCATGCGTACAGCATCATCCTGTAGTCCGTTATCCCTCCTTCTGTTTTAGGAGACAGCTTTTTTTTTTTTTTTTAAAGATTTTATTTATTTATTTGACAGAGAGAGACATAGCGAGAGCAGGAACACAGGCAGGGGGAATGGGAGAGGGAGAAGCAGGCTTCCCGCCGAGCAGGGAGCCCGATGTGGGACTCGATCCCAGGACCCTGGGATCGTGACCTGAGCCGAAGGCAGACGCTTAACGACTGAGCCACCCAGGCGCCCAGGAGACAGCTTTATGTGGTAGAAGAAGAATGGCCTTGGGGTGGAATTCCTGGTCTCCTCTTGGAGTGAGACCAACTTTGGCAAGCCCAGGGAGCCAGCAGCCCTGCGGAGGAACGCACGTTGCTTGGGTGTGAGCATTGGCTCTGTTACTACAAATGTGACCTCAGGCAGGTTCCTTACCTGCTTGTGCCTCAGCTTCCTCATCTGTAAAATGGGGATAATAATAACTATTATGTTATATTTGAACCCATGGGGTTTATATGAGGTGAGTTTATATATAAAGTACTTTCAAGGATGCCTGGCCCATAATTAGCTCTATGTAAGTGTTCACAGTCTCCTGTATTTTTTCCCTCTTAAAACAAGCATGAGAGTGCCTTCCTTAAGGGCATCACTGAGATTAATTTACATACTTTATAACTGTGGTTTTCAACTGGGGCATTTGGCAATGTCTGAAAACATTTTTGATTGTTAGAACTGGGGTGTAGAATGGTGCTGCGAGCATCTAGCAGGGAGAGGCCAGGGAAGCTACTAAATATTGTATGATGCCCAGCGCAGACCCCAAAATGGAGAGTTATTCAGTCCAAATGCCAACAGTGCTGAGGATGGAGCCCTGCCTTACAGAATGCTGGCAGCTCTAGGCACGTGACAGGTGTGCAGTATGCTCTGGTGCTTTTCTTTTTTTCATCCTCTTCAACCTGGACCATTATCCATCACATTTCTTTCTTCACTGGTGTGCATTTATAGTCAACAGGTTCTACTTGATGCTTTATCTTTCTCTATTCCTTCCTTCAGGAAGATACCAGCTACTGGGCTTTTGTGGGGATGTTGGAATAATGAGTTACCTCATCAAGTGACATTTTTTAGTGGTCCGCCTTGAGAGCTGCAAGAAGACAATGGATGATAGGAAGCCAGCTCTGGTTTGGATTTCAGAGTCCTGGAATCTACAATCATTTGGGAATCATTGTTTCCATTCCTAAAATTCTGAGTTGACCAGGGCATGCTGCCTGTCAGTAAGTTTCCTGAGGAATCAGAGTGGAATCTCTGAAAAGAACAGAGTTTTTGGTCAGTTGTAGGGAGGGTTGTTCAAACCACTCTTCCTTCCTTGATGAAGATCCTAGCAATTGGGAGTGGTTGGTGTCATGGGTGGGAAGAAGGAAATAATGGGCATGCAAAGGATCATTTTAAAAACCTGGGAGAGCTGGGCTGCCTGGGTGGCTCAGTCAGTTAATGTCCGACTCTTGATTTCAGCTCAGGTCATGATCTCAGGGTTCTGAGATCAAGCTCTGGGTTGGGCTCTGCACTCAGCATGGGGGTCTTCTTGAGATTCTCCCCCAACTTCCTCCTCATCTACTCATGCTTTCTCTCTCCTCAAATAAATAAAAATTAAAATAAATAAGTAAATACATACATACATACTTGGGAGAGCTTCCATAGTTACAAGTTAATTTATTGTTTGAAGATACAAAATTTATCTAAATTATTATGACAATAGTTTTGACTCCCTATAAACATTCCCTACAGCAAGAGGGTTGTGTGCTCTATTTTATGTTGACAAATTAAAAGAGAAATATCTTGAGCATTATGGTGCTATCCAAAATCTTCTCAGTAGATGTTCTAGTAATTAGATGTGCGTTCAGAGGAAACTTCATTGGAATCAAATATGCCATTATTAATTGCTGATCTCAAACAATGCCTTGCATTTGTGTGGAATGTAGTAGAGTATTAATCCTTACTTCTATGTTTTACTGACCATTTTTCCATTTTCTGAAAGCTCTTTAACTGTCTTTCCTATTTAGAAACTGCCACATTCTTCTCATAGATGACTTATGGTTTTAGAATAAGAAATATAAACAGGAAGGAATTTTCCTGATATGTAAGCCAGTATTTTATTTTCAGGATTATAGAGTGTTATTGAATATGAATGCAATGTGCCTGTAACCTCTTGGCACCCACATTATATTAAAAAATGTGCATTTGATAAAGCCTCAGATATGAACCATGAGTCAGGGCAATTTTTCAAAGCCATTGTGCAGAGTTCTTATGACAGCAGTAAATACCTAGATATCAGTTTAGTAATTGGATTCTGACAAGTGTGCAACCATGGCCACACGTCACCAAAACTGTTTATTCAGCACCTCTCAGAAAAAAAAAATCAGAGGATGCCTTTGTGCAAGACATTTTTAAGTATTAAAAATAAAAGCAGAAAACAAACATAGAGGAAGTGCTAAAAAGCCCAGTTCTGAGTCTATTGCTAAGTATTTTGCATTAGTCCCATTTGAAGAGCAGGATGCGAGGGTGTCTTATATTGGATAGGTAGTCAGACCCATGCTGATATTTTGATTCCTCCTCTTAATCCCATGATGACCTTGGATACTTTATTTAACCTCTGGTTTTAAAACTTTTTTTTTTTTTTAATATAGAGATGTTGTAAAAATGAAATGAGCTAGAGAATATAGACATCCTTGCATAGGTGACTGGGGCATAGTGGGCGGTGCTTAAGAAATTGTACCAATAGCTCCTCGGCTGAAGGTAACATGTAACTCACAAATACTATTTTGAAATTTTAATCCTCTCATTATTTCTTTTTTTAGAAATCTTTGAAATTGGGGGAGATGGAAAGAAATTGGATGTATGGTCAATTTCTAGTCGTATCCAGCTCAGATGGACACAGGACACAGATATGGTACTGTAGGGATTGAGACTGTCTGGAAACATTAAGAATGCCATAGTCAGATTTTTAGGAACATTATGAGTAGGTAGAACTTTGTTGGATTTCTTAAAATGCTGAAAGAATGAGTCTAGTGGAAAGATCATTTGCTCACATGCATGACCATTACACTTTTCTCTTCTCTTCTCTCTCTTTTTTTTTTTTTTTTATTTTATTTGACAGAGAGAGAGAGACAGCGGGAGAGGGAACACAAGCAGGGGGAGTGGGAGAGGGAGAAGCAGGCTTCCTGCTGAGCAGGGAGCCCGATGTGGGGCTCGATCCCAGGACCCTGGGATCATGACCTAAGCCGAAGGCAGACGCTTAACGACTGAGCCACCAAGGCGCCCCTCACTTTTCTCTTCTTAATTCAAGTTCGAAAATGAAGAAGGAGAATCATATAGGGCATTTCAGCTTTTTTTTGTGTGTGTGTTTCTATTGCTCTCCAAATCCAGTTGAAAGTCAGCTCTTTTCAAGTTGTCTATCACTTAAAACAGTATGATTTGGGGCAAGTTCCTTAACCTTTCCAAGCCTCAATCCCTGCATCTATAAGGTGGTACTAATCTGGGTACCTGTCCCTAAATGGAATCATGAAGAATACAAGGATAGAGTGCATATGACGTACTTACTGATCATTAGCTCTTTTTAAAATGTATATATTTTTGTACTTAATAATCATTAGCTCTTTTTAAAAAGTATATGTATTTTAAAGATTTATTTATTTATTTGAGAGAGAAAGAGAGAGAGAGCAGGAGGGAGGGGCAGAAGGAGAAGGAGAAAGAGAATCTTAAACAGGCTCCACAACCAGTGGAGTCCCACACGGGGCTCCATCTCACGACCCTGAGATCATGACCTGAGCCGAAACCAAGAGCTGGATGCTCAACCGACTGAGCCACCCAGATGCCCCAGTAATCATTAGCTCTTATTATTATTCATCTCCCAGAATTCTTTTCTGTTTGCCCTGGCTCTTCCAGTCAGGTTTCTCCAAGGAGGAGAGGAGGGTTTGAATGGCAGGTGAGTTTGTGGGCCTCCACTAGCTGCTGCTATGACATCTTAGGTTCAGGAATGCTGCCAGTTGTAGTGATGACCTTGGAGTCTGGTAAGAAAATGTAAGTGTGACATTGACAGGAGCTGAGGCATCTATAATTAAGCATCTTGTCTTTGAGCACTTGATTGCATCTATCTATAGATGTATATATGCGTATATATTTATTTATAAAGTATAATTAAGTTAAATGTTTGTGGTGAGATTTTTAACCCTTCCGTGACGTTTCCTATGGCCATTTTCACTGCAGTTGCTTCCAGAACAAAACTTTGTTGTGAGACATTCTAAGGAATTTCAAAACTACACGTATTTTAGCTTTTGCTTTACATTTTAAAAAAAGTCTTACAATGGAAATATTCACTATGATTTACAACAAAGTGAAAACTTCAGGAATTATAGTTGCTTTCATCCCAGGATAACATTTGCTGTTTGCTGGGAATGAATATCAGCCATAAAAAATAGATGGGAGCTGCTTATTTAGTGTTTTCATTTGTTATAGCAAATCTATCTGTCAGGCGAATTTGACAACAAGATGAGCATCCCCAGTTTGATTCATACAGGAGGAGCAGGGGAGCTCTGCAGAGATTGGACTTAGGCCTGGTATATGAGGGAAATGCAGTTTCATAAGGAAATCAGAATAAACCCCACAGCCAGCATACTTAGCAGGACAGCACTTTAAGCCCACCTAATAGTGACATGCATTTTAGAATGTTTCCAGCTTTCAATTTATACCACCAGGGTACCCCTCTTCCAACTTAGATTTTTGGTTACAAATTACTGGTACCTTACTCTGAAAGCTTAGTTTCTTCATAGAGTTCCTTATAGGCAAAGGCCAGTATGCTGCACAGTTATTCCTTTGTTCCACAGGACTTCTTAAATCCCTACTATGTTCTAAGTAAATGCCAGTGGCTGGGGGAGGAATGAGATATGGTTGCTTGCTCCAGAGGGTGAGGGCCTGGAGGCAGAGTCAACTCACCTACAAACAAGCAAATGCAATGAAATGTCGGCAGCATTCCAGAAGTAATAGCTTATGGGGCAAGAAAGAGTTGTCATTTCCACGTGTGGGTAAAGATGTCCATATCAGAAAAGGATTCAGAGAAGAGATGAGACTCAGGTGAAACTTGAAACATTAGCAGGTGCTTGTCAGAGAAAAGATGGGAAAAGCATTTCAGGAAAAGATATCATTTGAGCAAAGGTACAGGGATGTGCAATCCATGAGCCAAATGGGAGGATCCCATTTGACTTCATGTGGGGACTCTGATCATGCCCACCAGCTAAAAAAATGTAGAAGTTGTGTGAGATGCCCAATTTTAAAATACACTGAAAATAGGTTAGGAGTGGCTTGCCTTGCCTTGTGTAGAAATATCTTATTTACCCCTTCCCAAAATTCCACTGATTGGAAACTGTTCCATTAACTTTATGATAGCATCCTGGAGTGGTGGTAAGGTGGGGAGTTACAATATTTAATTGATTATAGATTAGTTGTAAGATGTATACAGACTTCAGATACATTAACATGCGAATAGAAATGTATGTTCTAGAACTGAGGAAGTGCAGTCTCTGGAGCCGCTCTGTACCACCTACTCCAAGTAGGACACTACCATAGACGCTTTATCAGTGGGGCTGGTTTAGAGTTCACTGAGTCACCCAGATAACTGGGTCTCATCAGCATCTCTGGCTTTATACTTTACCAAGGTGGAGCAAAAATAGGCATCTGCATCTTGTTTCAGACCTCCAGGTTCACCAGCACCACTATCCCCTACTGAATACGTTGCTGGTCTTCGCTGCCCATGTTTTACATTAGTAGACTTGGAGAGGTTAACCACTGTATCCAAGGCCAAACAGCTGGGAATGAGTGGACCCACAGTTTGTCTCCGGGCTGGGGAATCTGTGCTTTTTCTGTCAGACAACGTTTGCTCTTTTGTTTTGCCCCTACTCTCCCTGATGACGTAGTGCTGAGTAAGGCTACACTAACTTAATATCACATTTGTATTGGGTGATGAAGACATGGTCCAGGTTGAGGGTGGTCTACTTTTCTAAAGGGAAGGCTTTCAGCTGTAGAACAGGAGCAAAGTAATGAAACAAACCTGACAAAGACTAGATTCACCAAATATGTCTATTTTAACTCAAATATGTCTATTTTAACTCTTTATGCATACTCTAAAATACTGCAAGGTACAGAAACAATCACCAAGGGGATAAATGCTTGTGTTCAATTTTGTATTTGGGTCAAGCAAACTAAGGGACTGCTGATGGATTAAATAATCCTGGAAAATCTTTAGCTTTCAATAAGTTAATAAGTGGACTCTCCAGTAAGCCAGAAGATGATTGCCATTCTTTATTTGTATGTAAGATCGTGTGTGTTTTCTTCGACTGTCTTGTTCTCTTGTTCCACCTCTCAACAGCAGGTGAATAGTATCTTAACTAAAGGTGATGCAGGGTTCAGCTTTCTCTAGTGTGCACTGGTCCAGTCTGGAATTTTATTTTGATTTGCTCTTTTCCTTAAATCCTTTCTCTGTAGGGTCAGGAGTCTGCTTGCCTGCTAGGCTGAAATCTTGGGCTTTCACTCAAGAGTCAAAGAACAAAAGAGTCAAGAACAAAACCCTGTGGGAGATCTAGCCTGCTGAAAGTTGTTCCCAGTTCACCATTAGAATAGGTATAGTGGAGATGACCCTTTGTTTGTACAGCTGGAGACTGTGGACTCTAACAAATCGCTGAGGGCAATGAGGATCGTTACTCCTCCTGGCCTGCAATCCCTGTCTCTCCATCTCAACAGTTCTGACATCTCAACTCTCCTCTCCATTCTGCAGCCTCTGCCTCATCCGTGTCCCGTCACTGCTTGCCTGAAATGGTCACTGTCCCTCAGGGGTCGTTCTATGAGCCCTGCCTTTCACTCTGCTTCATCCTCCTCACCGAAGATGGAGGTTTTTCCAAAGCACAACTGTGATTTGATCACTTCCCTGCTTAATGTCTTTTAGAGATTCCCCATTCCTTGTAGGCTAAACTTCCAAGCAAAGCCAATTAGACCCTTATCTGGAACATAATTGTCTTTCCAGTGTTAGTCCTTGAGACTGTCCCCTGGACTGCCCTGCTCTGGCTTTGTCAAAATACCTGCAGTCCCTCTAACCTGCTGGGTGTGCCCCATAACCAGCTGTTATTTTTTCTTTCTCTTGTTTCATCTACTTGGTAAACACCGGACTATTTCAAGATTAAACTCAAACCTTACCTCTTCTGTGAAGTCTTCCCTGATCCTGTCAAGGAACTGACCACTGCCCATTCTTGGTTCCTCCTATGTCACTCAAGTACATGGACTTTGGGGTCATGAAGTATAGAAGTAAGTGTGCTATGGACTGAAACATTCTCTCAAATTCATATGCTGAAGCCCTAATTCCCAGTGTGATGGTGTTTGGAGGTAAAGCCTTTGGGAGTGTGATGAATTTGTCAAATTAACACTTGTTAAATGAAGCACCGGGTGCTGGATGGTTGAGCTGTGGTTCAACAACACACCACAAGGGAAATGTAAATAACAAAGTTTATTACTCACGGGTCCTGGAAGAGTCCTTGGAATGCCTCGAGAGGTCACAGGGTGAGGTCAAGGCAGAATACAGAGAGAGAGAGAGAGACAGGACCTGGGGCACATGCCTTCATGAGGGTCTGTGGGTGAAATGCTTTGGGGTTCCCAAGTCAACGCTGGATTGGTCAATTCAAAGCAAAAGCGTGGGGTTCCGGTAAGCCTCACCAGGGTCTTAGCTAAGGGGTGCAGAAGGTGAAGGCCCTGGGAGGCAGAAGAGACTGTTGACTACAAGGGCTCTTGGGGAAGTCATATCAGTAACTTATATCAGCCTGCAACTCTGCAGGCTGCTGTCAAAGGCATGAGCTTTCAAGAGGGGAAGGAGTTAGTGTCAATTTGAGGTCCCCACAAGCCACTCAGTTAACAAAATGGATGCCTAGGGAGCAATACCATGGGGTAGCTTAACTAAACTCTCCACAAGGAGATAATTAAATTGTGAAGGTGGAGCCCTCATAATGGGATTAGTACCCTTCTATGGGGAAACAGGGGAGAGGGGGGGATGATCTTTATCGTGTGACGCCACAGCAAGAAGGCACCCACTTGCAAATCAGGAAGAGGGTTCTCACCAGGAACCAAGTCAGCTGGCCACTTGCTCTTAGATTTTCCAGCCACCAGGGCTGTGAAGAATAAATGTCGGTTGTTTAAGCCACCCAGTCTAGAAACTAAAAAAAAAAAAAAGTTCACAGACACAGGGAACAGAATTGGTGGGTTGCAGACAAAATGGGTGAAGGGAGTCAAGGTACAAATTTCCAGTTATAAAATAAGTAAGTTGTGCACAGCATGGGGACTATAATTAATAACACTGTATTGTATATTTGAGAGTTGCTATGAGAGTGAACCTTAGAGGTTCTTATCACAAGAAAAAAGTTCTGTAACCAGGTATGGTTAACTAGACTTGCGATGATCATTTCACAATATACACAAATATTGAATCATTATGTTGCACACCTGAAACTAATGTAATGTATGTCATTATACCTCGGTAAAAAAAAACTAAACACAAAGGAATTAAAAAATCAAAAAAAAAAAAAAAGAGAGAGAGAGTAACACTATCTTAGAAAGAACTTTGGGTATTACTGGAGCTACATAGGTCAACTGGAATCAGAAGAGATCAGAATTTAAATGCATTTTTGAAGACTTACTGCAAACAAAACTTCAATCCTGGAAAATACACAAACAAAACAAAACAGGCTTTCAATTTTGGAGTAAATAAGTCACAGGGATGCAAGGTAAAGCACAGGGAATATGTCCCTATATTGGTTTTGATATAGCATTGTCTGGGGACAGATGGTAGCTACCTTTGTGGTGAGCGCAGTATAGCATGTAGACTTGTCAAATCTCTATGTTGTACACCTGAAACTAATGTAACATCGTGTGTCAACTCTACCTCAACTTAAAAAATACAAATCTTTTTCCCTCAATTAAAAAACCCTGTACTTGTTTGATCTTGAGTTTGATCTACTTTTGCTGCAGCAAGAAGGCTGGGGAAGCAGTGACTTTCACAAGGAAGACCCTCCCCACATCCCCTTCAGCTATGATGGAGAGAATGGTGGAGAGTGGACAGAGGCATTCCTCCTGGAAAACAGAATCAAAGCTTAATCATGGAGCTTCCCTCACCCTGAATCAGCTGGATCTCATAACTGGGCAAGAGACTTCTGTGTGTCCTCCTATCTTTCATGGTCAGGCTGGGAATTTTTATTTTCCTGGCCCCGGCTCACTGTTGCTTATTGAGTGTGCATATGCATATGGTGAGCAGGAGACTCTCACTGGACCATGGCAACCACACAGGTGTCTAGGTGGTCTCCTGGGGGGAGGGGCTGACTGCTCCATGGCAACCAGTAGCCTGGACCATGAGGGATATAATGCTTGATGCTCACCAAACCCATTTCCTTTTCCTCCTGGTCATCCAGAAGGCATTTCCCAGGTCCTTTTAAAAAAATCTGTACTTGCTGAAGTTAGATGGGACTCTGGGATGGAATTCTGGCCCCTGGAATGTGGGTGGAAGTGGCTAGCCCTTCAGGGCTGGCCCTACAACCCCCTCTTACAGAAGCCTCCACAATTTCTCTCATCTCCATCTTCCAGCTAGATTTTGAAACTCAGGGCCACTTGGGGGACTATACATGGAAGATAGTGAAGCCTCTATACTGAGACAGAGAGCCCCACCACCCCAGCTCAGGACAGTGCCATGAGTGAGCAATGAGCTCTGGTTGTTTTAGGCTTCTGAGATTTGGGGTTTATTTCTTATATCAATTAGCTATTCTGACAACTCCTATCAAACTTCTGCCTTTAGCCTCAGTAGTTAGCAGGGTTTCTGGAAAATAGTAGGTACTCAGTGCATACTTGTTGAATTAGTGTATAAAGTTATCTACCAAATTTAGGTAAGAATTTAATGAGTAACTGCTATGTGACAAGAATTCAGAAAAGTGCCATAGGAAAATAATGACTAAGAGAGTGTTTTCGTCCTCAAATAGTTAAAAATCAATTTTTTAAAAAGTTGTATTTTACTTTATTCAATCATTTTGTTCTTTAATGGCTTTGGAGCATCTTAGATTAAATGCAGATGCAATAGAATGAAATTCAATATCAGTAAGAATGAAGAATCAGGATCAGGGAAATAGAAGTTTTAACGGGCAGTCAAGATCAAGATGAAGACATGAGACTGACAATAACAAGCTGTAACACTCCTACCTCCTGGCTCCTGGAGTTGAGCATCTTAGCTTCTTGGAAGCTAAACTGGAAAGTAGACATGGCTAGAAACCTAATTTTTATTGCAAGAGAGGGAAACCCAGGAGAAACAAAGCAATGGACATTGTGAGGCGTAAGTAGCCATTTTTTTCTATTCCAAAAATTTCCTTTGAACTTGGAATTGAGAACAGTTCACTTTCCTTTAACGACCTAGTTATTTATAAGCATTGGGAAGGACATTAGCATTCAAATTTTTTTTTCAAGGTAAAGTTTTATTTACAGTGTGACAGAAATAGTTCTTTAAAGTGCTAGTGACAATACTATACATTTAGGTGTACTTGGATCTAATGCAAAATTTTGAGCTAGTTACTCCATGCTGCATACCTAAAGGGAAGGAAAAATGACTGTTGAGAAATACTTCCTAAGCGCCTAGTACATAGTAAGCACTCGATAAATATGTGTTGAATGAACACTGTAGCTACTATCAGATTAAATTTCAGTTGAATTAGAGTTGGTTACTTTTTATAGATTGAACTTTATTAAAGTTCCTTTCAATAGGCCTTACATAATAGACCACATTGATTTTAATAAAATGTGCATTGATGAAGGCAAAATGTCAGTTTTCTACTCAGTACACAATCCCACAGTCATTAAACAACAATATAATTTTATGAAATCAATTCCATCCATTCATTTTAATTAAGGATAACTTTTTTGTTTGACCTTCCTTTTATTTTGGAGGACACTTGATTAAGATTTAGTAAAGAGTTAATCATGTCACTCAAAGCACTCTGAAGATCTTAAAAAAAAAAACCTCAAAACAGAAACTGCAATTATGTTGTCTTGATGGTCTTACCTAAAGACATAAATAAAATACATTAATCACATCACTTTAAATTTCAGTTTCAGGTGAGAAGGCCAAGTATTTGAAAAGTTACTTTTTTTTGGAGCCAAATTCCTCTTATCTACTAATCTAGAGTCAGATTCTGAAGGCAAATGATAAAGCAGAAGAGTTCGGCCTTTGGAACCCCTCCTCTTTCAACACTTTTCTTCCCTTTCTCTTTTATCACTATTCAACTCACTTTCATTTCACATTAGAGAATATATGTCCACAAGTGTCCCCCAAGGTGCTAATGGCAGATTAAGGTTCATATGCCTCAATATCCAAGGGTTTTTGCATCAGAACAGAAGAAAATGCCTTGGTTCTTGAACCGCAACCTTATTTCTGACTCCAGACTGAATATGACTGCCTGACCCACAGCCACAGCAGACTGGAGATGCTGTTTAAAAAAAAAAAAAAAAATTAATGAGCTTTGTACCTATGACAATGAGACCAGTGGGGACTGACCCCTGCCTCTTGTCACTGTTGTGTACCTAATAATAACAAGAGCCAACAGCCATGCCCGCAGGATATCTCAAAGACTAATTATAATCAAAGTGGATTATAACTAATATCTAACTTTGATGAGCTGTTTATATTTAATTTTTTGAATATTTCATTATTAAAAGGATGACCTTATAAAGTGTTCCAGATGAAAGAGAGATATGTATAAATTTTCTGGGTACAATTTATTTATCTTTAATCCCATCTAATTCTCTTACTCTATATGTGAATTTATCATTATTAAAAAAAAAAGATAAGCAATGTGTCCTGTACATTCATGAATTTCAGGGAACATGGTGAAAAACAAAACTACAGAGGGTGAAAAACAAAACTAAAGTGGATAAATTGTGTTTTAATATCAAACAATAAAAATCTAATGAGTTCTAGTCATTTCTCTCCTTCTGCCTCTCCTCCCTCCCCTTCTCTCACTTTGGCTTTTCTGTACTATCTGTTTGGTTTCTGATTCTTCCTTTTCCAAGTAGAAGATGAGCATTTTGAGAATAAGGCCTGTCTTCTATCTTCATTCCACTTGTGCTCATCATGGCGTTTAATTCATGGTAAGTCCTCAATCCACACTTATTGAATGAATGAATAAACGAATGAATGAAAATCACTCTTCTCTGTGAAAATTTCAATAACCTTTACCCCTGCACTCTGCAAAATAAAAACATCCTTAGAGAAAGTCAATGTAGTATAATAAAAACTTATTCAGGATTAGACTCTTCGAAAAAAAAAATCTTACATGAGTAAGTGTAATTTTCTTAATGATAAAATAAGGCTTCCTACTCCTTCCTGTGGTCATTTTCCAACTGTTCACTGAGGACTTGTTAGACAGACAGCATTGAGCTAAGCAATGTGGAGAACTGATAAAAATACTACAGCATTCCTGTCCACAAGCTGTAATTTGGGAAAACAAGCAGGTGTAGGTAACAATCTGTGAAAACACCAAAGATTCCTAAAACTGAAAGAACTATCACAAGAAAGGCTCTGCTATGAGGCAGATGCAAACCAAAGATGGGCTGAATGAAGCTTCATGAAGGGGTGAGGCATTCACTTGTGTTGAAGCATGGGTGGTTCATGGATTCAACAAAGCAACACTGTATCATGAGTTTTGGAGATCCCCATGACATCTGGTTGATCCCATGTGGAGAGCAGAGTGTCAGGAGCACCCTGAAAAGGAAAGATGGGATCAGTGTTCATACATATCCAAGTCTAAGCCAGGGGCAACTTCAGATGGCACTGCCCACCCTAGCCAACCCCAGGAACCTTTGGGTACTTAGAAACTCTTGAGAAAATGGCCATGCAAAGCATGGGGTCCTTATGGAGCCAGGTCTGGGCCAGGAGCCCAATTTCTTTGCTTGTAACTAAAGGTGATACAGGACGGGTCTTGGTCCCAAGTTTGCTTCTTACTAGATGTGAAAACCAAGCAAGTTTCAACGTCTCTGGGCCTTATTTTCCTCTTGTCTAAGGTTAAGATAATAATCTCAGAGGGTTGTTTGGAGGGAGGAATGAATGAAATATTTATTGAGTTCCTGTGATATGCCCTGGAAAAACAGCAGTGAACAAGACACCTAGAAACTCCTCTCCTATAATTTATAATTTATTCTATGAAGTCAGAACTGTGCTGAGCAAATCATATGTTCTCCATAAATGTAACATAGCTATTATTATTGGTCCAAATGGTAGATCTTCTCCCCAGGGCATGTTTCAGGCCTGCCTGGTTTCTTTTTTGATGCTTCAGTGTGAAGCCATGACTTCTCTTGGGCTTTTCAGGGTGGGAGAGAAAGGATAGGGTCCAGGGGAGGAGCAGTTTTGCTTGTCTGACAAAATCCAAGGATTACTGTAAGAGTATCTAGAGGAGAGGAACATGAAGACCACAAGACCCTCTCTGTGTCTTTCTTCCAACAGAGATTTTTCTAGTGATCAGGTAGCAAAGACTTAAGGTTCTACATGCTGGTGAGGCAGCTCTCCTCTGGTTAGATAAGTGAAGCTTTCTCTGCTTGAACGGTGTGGAGACACTAAATCACAGCTAAACATGTATGTAGTAACAATATATGTGGTAGGTTTACGTTCAGTGATGATTCCTCCTGATGCCTTCAACATAAATTTTATTAATAGAAAAATGCACTTGATAATTTTTCTAGAATGCAGACATTTCTAAAAGCAGTGCAAAGTTCCATTTTTCTTTCCATTCTGTTTTCTGGCTTTCAAACATTTTTGGACCTGAAAAATATATTTAAAAATTCCCTTCCCAGATATGCTTCTAAAAAAAAAGGCTGTGTGAACCCTGTAGACACTGTTTGTCCTTTGAACAAGTGCCTCCCATATATCCAAGTGTGATGTAACACAGTAATTAAAGGATACTTCAGTCATAATTGGGGTTAGCTTTATTTTCTGCTCAGGAGGAATTCTGTCTGAAGTTCACTTCCTTTCATGTTTAAACGAATACATCACATGCATTGTAGTTGAATAACAGAGGAACACCAATTATATTTGCTACAGTTATTTTTTCTCCTTGTCCCACAATAAAGCATTATCTCCATGTAGAGAGTAAAATTGACATTTGTAGAGTAAGTTTATGTAGAGGTGTTAACTTATTTGTGATCAACACGCTAGCAAGTGTATAAGGCTACTATCTGGACCAGTTTTCTTTATTTGAGCTCTTTAGAAGATAGTCATAGTTTGGTGATTGTTAATCACCAAATTAAGGTAATTAAGTTAAAATAAAATCATTAGGGTGGGCCACAATTGAGTATGACTGGTATCCTTATAAGAAGAGGAGATTTGGACACAGACATACACAGAGGGAAGCCCCTGTGAGAAGATAGCCATTGATAAGCCAAGGGGAAAGGCCTCAGAAGAAACCAATCATGCCAACAACTTTGAGCTTGGACTTCCAGCCTCCAGAACTTCAAGAAAACAAATTTCCATTGTTTAACCCCCCAGTTGGTGGTACTTTGATATGGCGGCCCAAGCTGACTACTCTAGTGAATCAATACTTTATAGTCACACAAAACACAGGGTTGAGAAAACAGCAGGAGAAATCAGTCCACTTGGGAATTTTACTTCCTTGATGTTTTAGCTGAATCATAAGAACTGAGTGTAGACCCAAGAGAAAAGGTGAGCAAAATTGGTGAACAGCAAGCCTTCCTCTGCCACAATCTCTGAAAGTTTCCTTTCTCTCCAGATCTTATGCTATAATAATGACTTGTAAAAGGTGCAATGAACATGAGATTAGAGAGGGTATGTGATGTGTGTGAGGTCATAAAACTGATATGTGATGCAATTGAGAGTGAAATCTGAGCCCAAATGTTTCCCAAACCTGTGATATTTTTACTATACTGGTCTAACAAAGTGAATTTAGAAGAGATGTTTTAAAAGAGGGAAAGCTCTATGGTCACATACATTTAGTATACCACATACACACAGCCCTCTCTTGAATATTTAAAATGGACTTTGACTATGGACTCTGAGAAACAAACTGAGGGTTCTAGAGGGGAGAGGGGTGGGGGGATAGGTAAGCCTGGTGATGGGTATTAAAGAGGGCATGTACTGAAAGGAGCACTGGGTGTCATACGCAAACAATGAATCATGGAACACTACATCAAAAACTAATGATGTATGGTGATTAACATAACATAATAAAAAGATGGACTTTGATATATTAAAGGACATGAAAACACTGGAACCCTGCCCAGAGCCACCTCAGATCCTCCTTTGGAGTCATCCCCATGACATGGGAACTCAAGGTTGCTGACAGCACAGGTGTGGGCCACCGGGACCCTTCCTTCTCTAGCACTAAGACTAGTGTGTGTTCTGATTATTCACTGACAATGTCATTTAGCTTCCAGAAGTCCCCACTTCTCGGGTATCCTAATGTGCCACTTCTCTGGTGATAGAGGAGGCACCCTTGGTAGCATCACTGGCACCTCAGTGCTAAGTGCCTATTGTCTATCTGGTTACCTGCATCTGTGGATACTCCCCATTGCCTAGTGTTTTCCCAAGGTTCGCTCCACATGGCTATTTTTGAAGCAAAGACTTCGGCTCTGAGAAAGCCAATGATGGACAAGAAAACAAATCATGGGACAGTCATGGAGGCCAATGTAGACACCAGCTGTGTATCATGTAATCTACTAGTACAGAGAGAGCGTTACTCCTGAGATAGGACTTAAAGAATGGCTATGCCTGTGGGGTGGTTTGGGATAAGGGGGTGCCAAGGCATTTGGGCTCTTCTTTTAAGCAATCCTATTGAAGTTCATCTCCAATTCATTAAAACTTATAAATGCTGACTTATCATAGATATTGAAAATATCAGGCTTATTAATAAAGTAAGTAATACTACATAACACTTGCTCTATGCCAGGCAATACTGTCTAAATGTATAATCAGCTCAGTAGTGTATTATAACTATCAGCATCATCATCCCCTTTCCAGGTGAAGAAATTGAGGTAGAGAAAAGTTATTTAATTATAGAGCCAGAATTTGAGCCCAGGCAGCTGACGTAGAATCTCTGCTGTTAATTATCAAACAACTACACTACTTTCTGGTCAGGAAGGCAAGATTTGACCTAATTGTCTATGGCATTCCAATACATGACTTTTGTGGCAGTCAATATAAACGTAGTGAAAATGTAAAATAGTGGACACTTTTTATTTTAAATATTAAACTTTTTTGGGCTGGTTCAGCAGAAACTGAGAGGATCAGCAATAGAATGAATATTGTCAGTTTTAGGAGAAAATTCTGACTTCTTATGACTAAAAGTGGCCTAATAACTATTGGTTCAATGGAAAGTCATCAAGATAGTTTGATGTGGTTTCCTATGTCAAGTGGCATCAGTCATGTCACCAAAGATCATACTAGTGATCATTTGGACATTTTTGGAATGATTTGATGAATGATTTATGCTATAACCTGTAAAAATTGATAATTAGTTTCACAGTTTGGTTTGTTTAGAAAAAACCCTAAATGTAATGTTTTAATATGTAAATATATAGATTTCTATATTACTATTATTACTGTACTACTGGTTAAATAATTTGAATATACACCTGTGAATGCCAAATTTCACAAAAGTTGTTCTCATAGTCCACACATTGAGAGTTATAGTTATATAATCTGATATATTCATTTGAATTATGTTCTCCCCAAATTTATGTCACTCGGAACCCCAGAATGTAAGGAAATGGAGTCTTTGCAGATGTAATTAGTTAAGATGATGTCATAGTAGATTAAGGTGGATCCCAAATCCAATGACTGGGGTTTTTATAATAAGGATTCAGATACAGAGACACACAGAGAGGCGAAGGCCATGTGAAGAGACAGAGGTTTGTAGTCATGTTGTTACTAACCAAGGAATGCCAAGGACTGAAGGCAACCACCAGAAGGTAGAAGAGGCAAGGAAGGGATCTTCACTAGAGCTTTTGGAAGAAGCTTGTCCTAGCTGACACTTTGATTTTGGACTTAGGCTCCAGAATTGTGACAGAATGCATTTCTCTTTTCAGCCATCTGGTCATGGTCATTTCTTATGGCAGCCCTAGGAAATGAATACATCTGTCTCTGCACATCCTACTCATTCTTCAATTCAAATTCAATCTTTGTCTCTTTTGAGAAGCCTTCCTACTTAAGGCACGGAGATACTGCATTTTTCTAAACTCTACGAGGGCTTATTGTTTTAACCATTCCTACTCATCCTTCAAGATCCAGCACAGACTTTACCTTTCCAAGAAAGACTTCCCTGAATACTGCCAACTCCTTCATAAGCAAGGGGTTTTTGATCTACACTCTCACGGCTCTCAGATTTTTACCTTTATCATTGAACTCATTATGCTATTTTCGTTGTTCATTTATCTGTGAACCACTTGAGGGTAGGGATCGTGTCTTTCATTTGTGCGTAATGTCCTTCCTTCAGGGTGTGTTTATTGAATGATATGCATGAAGGAAGGCTGGAAGTCAAGGAGTTTTGCTCAATTGCATTTGGCAATGTTCTCGTGATTTTTACTCTAAGCTCCCTTAGCCCTTTGCCGTTATTTTTCTCAGGGCCTGTGGGCTTATAAGATGTATATACTTAATGTAATAATACATCATAACCCTGGGTTTTTTAATAGCTGCAACATCTTCAGAGAAGTTGAAAATATATCAGAGATGATTACAACATTGCTTTGCATTTTCCGATATGTTAATACCCATCATTTTTATCAGCTTCCTTTGTTAGCTTTTCTCTATGAATTTTTAGTTCTTGCCTTATTTTAAATTGAGAAATCATTAGTAAAATGGTATAAATGGTTAAAAAAATTTATTTTTCTTTATGCTATTTCATAAGACAAATTCATTCCTATTCTATGTTCTTTACTATTATTTATTCCATTATGCTGAAACCTCATGATTTTATTTTCATCAATTCTGGTTGCTGCACATCTATACTTCATCTTTGTAAACTTTACTCACTGTGTTACTATAATCTTGTGTTTATAGTGAATGTCTGTTGCTGTATTTGATTCCTAACTGGTAGAGCATCCTGAATCTGCTTTGTCAATCCGTGTCTGTTCCATTCTCAGTCTTTGTGGCTCTGATGGGATGATTCCAACTCTAGCTCTAGGAGTAGGTATATGGCCCATACTTCCTGGAATTTCGAGCAAGGAAACACAGACAGAATAAGATTGGGATACATTTATCCTGATATTGGTTTCCAAATGAATAATCTATTTATTCCTGCTACTTAGAGTTAGTCATTCATTTATATAACAAATGCCAGTCAAGCACCTACTATGGGCTGGTTTTGGCCTTGGGGATGCAAGCTGAACAAAACAGAAAATTTACCTTCTCATGAAACTTGCAATAGTTGGGGTGTAGGGAGGGGAGAGAAAAAATTAAACCTATAAATGGGCAGATTATTTCAGATGGTGATGAAGTACTATGAATGCAATACAAGATGATGTTCTATGAAGAAAATAGAACACAGAGTGTGGTCAATAGTATCTGGTATGTGTGTGTGTGGGAGTGTGGTTAATTTAGGTGATAAGGAAAGGCATTTCTTAGGGACAACATTAAATCTGAGACTAAATGATGAGACAGAGGAAGACAAGCAAAGACAGAGGGAACTTTATTATAGTCAACTGATTTTTGACAAGGGTGCTGAAAGAATTCAATGTGGGAAAATAGTCCTTTTTTTTTTTGCAAGTGATGCTGGGACACTGGGATAACAGTGGACTACTGCCTCACACCATATATAAAACTTAGAATAGGTCAAAGACCTAAATATGTCATAACTTTTTTATATATCATATGTATGTGCATGTCATAACTTTTTGATGGTATTATTTCTTATAAAACTCTTATAACACCAAAAGTACAGAAACCAAAGAAAAATAGACACATTGGGCTTCATCAAAATTTAAAAAGTTGTACAGAAAAGGAAACTAAAAAGTCAAAAGACAACCAACAGAATAGGAGAACATGTTTGCAAATCATACATTTGATCAGGTTCTAGTGACCAGAATATATAAAGAACTCCTACAACTCGTGGTAAGCAGAATAATGGTCATCTAAAGATGTCTATGTTCTAAGCCTTGGAAATTGACCCAGTGTGATTAAGCTAAGGGCCTTGAAGTGAAAAGATTATTCTGCATTACCTAGACAAGCTCAATGTAATCACCCGGGCCTTTGTAAGAGGAAAGCAGGAAGGGTGAGAGCCAGAGGTGCGACAGTGAAAGCAGAGGTCAGCATGCTGCAGTCATGGGCTAAGGAATAGGAGGAGCTCCGAGAAGCAGAAAAAGGCTAAGGATGAATTCTTCCTTCATGCCTTCAGGAGGAATACTGCTCTGTCGACGTCTTGAATTTAGCCTAGTAAAACCTATTTTGAACTTCTGATCTGTGGAACTGCAAGATAATACATTGACATTGGTTTAGGCCACTGTGTTTTTGGTAATTTGTTACATCAATGGTAGGAAACTGGTATGGATTTTGGCACATGGAAATGGAGTGCTACTGTGACAAATACCTAAAAATGTGGAAGTGGTTTTAGAATTGGGCAGTGGGCAGAGGTTGGAAAAATTTGAGAAGTGTGACAGAAAAAAACGTAGATGCCTTGAGCAGATTGTTAGTAGGAACTTAGATGTTTAAGACTCTGCAGGTGAAGGTTCAGAAGGAAGTGAGGAGCACAGTAGAGGAAACCTACTTAGTTCTACTGAAGACCAAAATTGTCATAGACAGACTGTTGGCAGAAATCTGGACACTGAGTGCTGTTGATGGGTCTCAGAAGGAAATGGGAAACATTGTTTTTTTAATTAAAAAAATTTTTTAAATTCAATTAACTAACATAGTGTATTATTAGTTTCAGAGGTAGAGTTCAGTGATTCATCAGTCTTATATTAACACCCAGTGCTCATTACATCACATGCCTTCCCTAATGTCATCTCCCAGTTATCCCATCCCCCTAGCCCCATATCCCCCTCCCCTCCAGCAACCATCAGTTTATTTCCTATGATTAAGAGTCTTTTATGGTTTGTCTCCCTTGGAAGTGAGAAACATTTTATTGGAAAATGGAAGACAAAGGATCCTTGTCATACAGTGGCAGAAGCAGAAAACCCTGTAGAATTTTATCTTACAGTTATGTGCAAGTCAGAACTTATAAGTGATGTACTCAAATGTTTCATTGAGATTTCCAAGACAAGTGCTAAGGTGTGGCCTGGTTTCATCTTGTGGCTTAAGAGAGGAGATAAACATGAGAAGAAAAAGATAAATTGGTAGAAGAATTATTAAAAAAAAAAAAAAAGGATCAGGGGCCTGGTGATTTGGGAAATTCTCAACCTATCTATATTGCAAGAAACACTACAGTTTGGAGATTTAGACAAGGATATGACAGGACAATCTTTTGCTGGTACCTGGGAAGGATCTAGAGGTCATAGTATTCAAATCCCACAGAGGACTCTTTGAAAAGATTAAGTGTGTGACCCAGCCATCTCAGGAGAAGCCACAGATGGAGATGGCATTCTCCTTTGTGGAGGGGCTCTGGTTTATGGGATTGAACCCCCAGACAGACACAGGAGACCCACAGGTTTCTTGAGAATATTATAGCAGCAGAGATTTTGTGCATTTAAGTACAAAAAGACGAAGAGAAAATGAAGTGAAAGAAGGCTAACAGACCCCCCAAATTCTATTGGCAGGAGGCTGACAAAAAATTCTGCAGCAAACACTCCATAAAAAGGGAAAGATGCCTCAGAGGGAGGGTGGAGCCATGAGCCCAGAGGGACAATAGCAGCTGTCAAGCAATGTCAGGAAAGGGTCTATGATTTTCTTTTGAGAGTTGCAATGTAATACATATTCTGTATACCAGTAATATAGATCTACAGTGGCGTCAAGAAGGCTCATTTACTGAGTGCTCTCCCCCTTTCAGACAATATTGTAAATGCATTTCAGTTTGATTCTTCTACCAGTCTTATGAAGTAGGTATTCATATGCCTCTTTTAGAAACATGTACAACTTATGGTTTGGCGAGACCAAGAAACTTGCCCATGATCACAGAGCAGGGGTGGAGCAGGCTGCTTTCAGAGTGGGTACCACTTGGCTGCATTTCCTCTTCCTCCTCTGGTGAGTTAGGGTGACATAGTAAAAGTCACCTTAAAAATACTAACTCGTGGGCCAAAAAGATATTTTTCAGGAACCTAAAATAGTTTATGGCATTAACATATGAGAAGAGAGGAAAAAAAAAAAAGACCGACTGGAAGACAGCTATCAGCAGTTCCTCCTGTAAGTACTCCACACAGAACAAAATTTGTCTAAGAATTCTGAATATTTCCATCCTCTGGCCCTGCTAACCATTTAATAAGATAAGAGTACTTCAAGGGACTTTAGCCTTTGAATACTCTACCTTAGAGAATTCAAATACGAGACACAAATATCAAATTCTGTGCTCATGACAAAACCTATGGTTTTAACATAGCTCCAAATAGAAAATGTGGAGAGCACATATGCCTAAGGAAACTGGTCCACAGGAGAAACACATTTCTCATTGGAGTCACTAAAAATGACAATCTTGGAGATGTGCAGTTAGGTGATGTAATGTAGTTAAAGCATAGATTTCAGAGGAGGATAGACTAAGTGTGAATTACAGTTCCATCACCAGATAGCTACGTAACAATAGATACAGCTGTCTTGTAGGACAATAGTGAGGACAAAATAGGATTTCATGGGCCATGCTTAGTACAATGCCTAGAACATAGCATGCACGCAGTATAGGTTAGCTATTGTTATTATGATTATACCCTGATCCCTGAGACCTGGTTAATGTGATTGAGAAGACACATCAGGTTCCTTAGTCTATAGGATGAAGGAGAAGACCTGCCACTACAGCAAAACTCTTGCAGGGGTAATCTATTCTGTCTGAATATGGAATTTCATGAAACAGAGTAATTTCAGAGAATAAAGGGAGAAGGAAGAGACAAAAAAAGGATTGTGAACATGTTATCAAGTAAGACTGTTAAGTTCCAATCATGCAAAACACAGCAAGTCACAAATAGAACAAACACACCCCACTGTCACCACAATTTCATAAAATAAAGAACATTTCAACATCAAAATATAATAAAGAAATAATCTAGGAATTAAGAATGGCTCTTTGAATGAATTTAACTTTCTGAAAAACACACTTAATGCCTTGGTTTTTCTGTCTGATGCAGGTCAATGAAAAATGCCATTCTTTTTGGTGCTGTATGTGGACTGGCATTTAGGAAAGATTGATAGAGATCATTTTGACAGGTCTGTTGTCCACCAACTAGTTGATGTTGCTGGGGGATAACCAAACTTACTCCTCTATTTATAGGCAAGGTTGCACTAAATTTCTGTTCGTCCTCATATTTTTATGAACAAATACTGAGCACATGATCTGGCTATGCCAGAATGCACAGAGGTATCCCTGAGCTGGGGCAGAACAGATCACAAGGAGAGAATAACCTGGTGGTTGCTAGAAAGAAGGAGGGGCTGGGTGGGGTGGGTGGAGGGAGAAATGGGTGTAGAGGAGTAAGGGATACACACTTCAAGCTGTAAAATAAATAAGGCACAGGAATAAAAAGTACAGCACAGGGAATACAGTTAATAATACTATAAGAATTTTGTATGGTGACAGGCGGTGAACATTTCAGAATCTATAGACTTGTTGAATCACTATGTTGTACACCTGAAACAAATATACTATTATGTGTCCATGATACTTCGATTAAAAATTTTTAAAAATTAAAAAAAAAGAATATTAATTTCTCCTTAGACACACCTAACATGATTTCAGTATATATTACTATATTCTAGGTGCTTTTTGTGAGTTTTAAATTTACACTGTTTTGCCTGAGCGTCACAGCAACATCATTCTCCTTAGAGAATACTAGGTCAAATTACTATTTAGTAGGTCAAATTATTATTCCCATTTACAGACAAAGTGTCTAAGGCATACGGAGGTTAAATGTCACCTTCTAACAAGCATTGGAGCTGGGATTCCACCCTGATTGTCTTACTTCATAACCACACCCAAGTACTTATCTCTATCAGCCAAGCTTGTCATCTGTGAGGGAGAGGGACACATAAACAGATTATTTCAGCAAAATAACATTATTAAGACCTAGACAGGAATGTATAGAATTAATCACTGGCTTATCCTGAAGTTCAAAAAAAGCTTCTTTAAGAAGATGATGAGCCAAGATGTCCATTGACAGATGAATGGATAAAGAAGATGTGATGTATGTATGTATGTATGTGTATATATACATATATATAGATACATACATACATACACACAATGGAATATTATGCAGCCATCAAAAGGAATGAAATCTTGCCATTTGCAATGACATGGATGGAACTGGAGGGTATTATGCTGAGCAAAATAAGTCAATCAGAGAAAGACATGTATCATATGACCTCACTGATATGAAGAATTCTTAATCTCAGGAAACAAACTGAAGGTTGCTGGAGTGGTGGGGGGTGGGAGGGATGGGGTGGCTGGGTGATAGACATTGGAAAGGGCATTATGTGCTATGGTGAGCGCTGTGAATTGTGTAAGACTGATGAATCACAGACCTGTACCTTTGAAACAAATAATACATTATATGTTAAAAAAAATAAAAGAAAAAGATAGTAGGAAGGGAAAAATGAAGGGGAGGGAATTGGAGGGGGAGATGAACTATGAGAGACTATGGATTCTGAGAAACAAACTGAAGGTTCTAGAGGGAGGAAGGTGGGGGGATGGGTTAGCCTGGTGATGGGTATTAAAGAGGGTGCTTATTAAATGGAGCACTGGGTGTTATGCACAAACAATGAATCATGGAACACTACATCAAAAACTAATGATGTAATGTATAGTGATTAACATAACATAATAAAAGAAAAAAAAGAAGATGATGCTTAGGGCACCTGGGTGGCTCAGTCGGTTAAGCGTCTGCCTTTGGTTCAGGTCATGATCCCAGGGTCCTAAGATTGAGTCCCGCATTGGGCTCCCTGCTCAGCAGGGAGTCTGCTTCTCCCTCTCCCTCTTCCTCTGTGCTCTCCCTCCCTCTCTCTCTGTCTCAAATAAGTAAGTAAAATTAAAAAAAAAAAAAAGGAAAAGAAGATGATGCTTGAATACAGTCTTCAAGGAGAAGATGATAAGAAGAGGATTCCTGAGAGAGAAAACAGGGAATGTCCGGCTATATCAAAGGCATATAGAAACCATGCAGCTTGTGGGCAGTCCCATACAGTTCAAGATTAACAAGTATAAACAACTTGAAGGAGGTTTTCGAAAAAATAACATTAATATTCATATGGAAACCTACTGTTATAATGGAAGTTTAGGGGGCAGAACATTTTGCTTCCTCCACTCTTTCCTGCAGGGGAATATCTATAAGCAGGACCATGGCTTTAAATGGCCAGACATCTATATCAGAGATTTTCTTTGCTTCTTTTCTGCTTGGTTAATTAAATCAAGCTTTTAACAAGCCTAACCCCAGACCAAAACATGTCTATACATGGGGAAGGTGAAGAATATATGCTTCCTCATATCTGGAGCATTTATATTTAGGATTTTTCAGGTTTGTTTCCTTGTGGAATAGTTAAGAATGAGATGGTCAGTGGGAAAGTTGGGCTCAGCAATGTCTCAGCACAAAGGGCTGAAGTCTTTCCTGACGGAGCACCACTTCTTCCCATGGTATAGTGATGAAGGTGTTTACGCTGCTTGCTTGGGAAGCATTTTGGAAGTATTAAGAGGGAAGATCTTGTGAAAATCTGTTAATGTGGAAAAAAGTTTAAGATTTTGTGAAGATTTGTTAATGTTGAAGCATATAATCAGGCTTGGTTGGGATTATTACTCTACTCTTATGGCATATGGGAGGCCATGTGGTCAGTAACATCTCTTAAAATCCTGCTAAGCAGTAGGCATCTATTTTAATTTAATGATCTTAGTGCCCAGGGGCCACAACTCTAAGAGAGTAGGGGTCTGGTTTGTTATCACTGGCAGGAAATGATGTGATGGAACAAAATAGAGCTAATTTATGCACGGCTCTGTATGCCGTCTGAAGGAGCACATAAATGGCTGTGAATCATGGGTGGATTTTAAGAAATGGAGTCTCAGATGGTTCAATATGAAATAGTATTTTTGTATGACAGTGTAGAAGATGGAACAGTGGATCAAATACAGGAGGAGAGCACCTGGAAGCAGGAGGAGGAGCATGGGTTACGGAGTGAGATGCAGCAAGGTTCAAATCCTGGATCTCTGACTCCTGGATTTGACTCCTGGAAGGTTACTTCAATCTTTTTGAAGGCTCAGTTTCCTCCACTGTATGGAGGAAGGTGGGAGGATCTAACTCACGGTGTTGTGAGATTTAAAAGATCATCTGTACAGAGTGCCCCACAAAGCACCTGTCATAATAAATGACATTATCACATTCTGTAATTTTTAGGTGCCCGTTACATTTTCCCAATCATATGCAATGCTAATGCTGGAAATTTCTTGGGAAGCTAATGATATAAGATAATGATATCTTTCTTTTGTGCAATTAAGTATAAAACTTTGAATGAAAATCTCTCATGAAGAGATCTCATTGATTAAAATTAAGCCTGATCAAGATATAGATGTTTGACATGACACCTTAACCTGAAACCGTAGGGAGTGAGTCTCTGGTGAGATAGATGTGAGGGAATGAACACATTGCAGAAATGCGAGGGTGGTTGGCAGTGGACGTGTTGTGAGAACAAAAGGCGAACGTTTTACAAAATGGCCAGCACTGCTAATTGGGTCCATCTGTAGTTTGCTCAAGCTAAAAATTCTAATTTTCTTTCTTCTGAGTTTTCAGGTTTTATTCTTCCATCCAATAGCACTTTGTATCGGAATGAAATTCTCTGAATGCAATTTAAGAGTAGGTTGTGTTACTACTGAATGACCATCTGGCTCCATTTTTTTTTTTTTTTCCTACTAGTAGTTTCAGAGTAGGGTCTTCAGTCTTGCAGGTGGTTTGAAGTGGCTATTTGGAGCCAGTCATATCCTTGTAGTCGAGTTTATTTTTTCAGTGGTGAAGCAATAAGGTCATTGTCATCCTCTAAAATAATGGATTTATTTGACAGCCTCAGATGTCTATTCTTGAACAGAAACCCTGCTTTTGCTGCATTCAGTAGTAGATTTCATAGGCTACTTTTTGGTTAAAAAACTCTAGAAGGATGACTTAGAGACAGAGTGAAGCTATTGCATAAGTTGAATGGAGCTGCTGTGGTGTGAGTTCTTTGACCTCTTTTGTGATCAAAACTAAAATTGGTTTTTCTCCATAGTTTTGGACTGGGAGTCTCTCCTTCCTAAGCCAATTTATTCTTCCATTTTTTCCAAACGAAGTTGAGCACAGAAAGATTTGCAGTAACAACCACCCACTGATAGTAGATGTAATTGAGATAAATATATTTAAAGCATTATTTTTTTTTACAAATTAAAACTGGTTTATTCTCATATTACATTTTTATGAAATGGTGCTGCCATGATTTATAATGATCTGAAAACAAAAAGAAAATTAGTTTGAGCAAAGAGTCAAATGAAAGAGCCATGTGGTTATTTGAATATGGTCTATTTTTCCACATCAGCTCAATAGTTCTAAGATTGGACGGTGTGGATTAAGAAATAGTTTATTACCAAAAAGATTTAAATGGGTATTGATAGGGTAAGATCAATTATTTCCCTTACAGAATATGTCCTGAGCATAGATGCAATTGGCATCAACCTAATTCACAGTAAGAATGGCCACAAAAGATTCTGTTGTCCTAAGATTCACTCTCCCTGGGTTTCCAGGTCTCACACTGGGTTCTCACACTGGCCCTTCTTTGGGGAGAAGGTGTCATGATGTGAGTCAATGCCTCTCCTCAAATATTTTTTGAGAGTATCACCTTGTTGATGGAGAGACAGGCTTTGCAACACATCTCTCTACTTCTCAGCCATTCATGGTTGGACCAAAAGTGGGCAAAAGCAGGATGCCAGAAACAAATGGCCAAATAGGTAAACTTGGGCCATTAGATTTTCTTGTCACTTTGAATGAAGATATGCTGAGACTGTGCCCATTAGCAGGATGTCAGGGAGCTTTTCTGGGGACCCTGGTCGGCAAACTAACTCCATACACAGGTTGAGGAAATAAACACGATATTGAATACAGGAGGAGGACATTGGTAAAGATAGAGGAGATGGGGCAGATATGCAGAGAAGCCGAGATTTGGTAAATCTTTAAATTACCAAACTCAGGCTCTTCCCTCATTTGTCTTTGTTCACTCTGCCCCTTCTGCCTGGAACGACTTTACCCTCTGCCATCCCTACCCTGTGGAAGAATAAGCACACTTTCTCTGAGATGTACCCCGGGCACCACCTCCTGGAAGCTTTGCTACTAGCTTCAGACCAGGTGCCCCCTCCCCTTTCTCTGGCCTGCACTCATCATGCTGCCCTGAGATCATCTGATACATGTCTATCTCTCTCCCTAAACTGTTAGTTCCTTGAGGACAGGAACTGCTTTGCGTGGCAAGTAGTAGGTATTTTATAAATGTTCAGTGAATGAATGGATGAAGCACCTTATGGAATGCAATTGAAAACACACAGAACTTAATAAATGACATCTCAGTTGAAAAATAGCTTCTTTTTTTTTAAGATTTTATTTATTTATTAGAGAGAGAGAGAGATCGTGCACGAAGTGGGGGGAGGGGCAGAGGGAGACGCAGACTCCCCACTGAGCAGAGAGCCCAATGTGGAGCTCAATCCTAGGACCCTGGGATCATGACCTGAGCCCGAGGCAGACGCTTAACCAACTGAACCACCCAGGCCCCTGAAGAACAGCTTCTTATAAAGAATAATAGTTGATAGTGACAAAGTGCTCACTGTGTGTCAGGGGTATTGACGCATTTTTTATATATTAACTTATTTAATTGTGCCTCCCCCAAATAGGTTGTGAGTACTCTTAATACCTCTGTTACAACTGAGGAAATGAAAGCCCAGAGAGGTTAAGAGACCTGGCCAAGTTTACACAGCTAGTGGCAGAGGAGGCAACAGAATGCAAGTGGCCTACCCTCAGAGCCTGCACTCTAATTTGCTCCACTGCGCTACCTCTGTGTCATCATGTACAGATTTCAGCACCAATATTTTTTATGTAAATATTTTTATTTTACTTTACAAATTGATATATAACTGGCATATAGCATTATATTAGTTTCAGGTGTACACCAATGACTCAATATTTGTATGCAAAATGATCACTGCAGTAAGTCTAGTTAACATCCATCACCACAAATAGTTATAATATTTTTTTCTTGTCATGAGAACTCTTAAGATTTACTCTCTTAGCAACTTTCAAATATATAATACAGTATTGTTAATTATGGTCACTATGCTATATATTACATTCCCAGGACTTGTTTTATAACTGAAAGTTTGTACATTTTGACCACCTTCACCCATTTTGACCACCTCTCCATCCCCTACCTTTGTCAACCACCAATCTCTTTTCTGTGTCTGAGTTTTTTGTTTGTTTGTTTGTTTGATTCCACATATAAGAGAGATGGTTTGGTATTTGTCTTTCTATCTATCTTAGCATAATGCCTGCAAGATCCATCCATGTTGTTGCAAATGATAAAATTTCCTTCTTTTTTAATGGCTGAATAATATGCCATTGTGTCTGTGTGCATGTGTGTGTGGGTGTATATATCTCTATCTCTGTCTCTATCTCTATCTCTATATTTCTTTATCTATTTTCTTTATCCATTTATCCATCGATGGACACTTAGGTTGTTTCCTTATCTTAGCTATTATAAATCATGCGGCAACGAACATGGGAATGCAGTTATCTTTTTTCTTTTTTTTTATGTTATGTTAATCACCATACATTACATCATTAGTTTTTGATGTAGTGATCCATGATTCATTGTTTGCGTATAACACCCAGTGCTCCATTCAATACGTGCCCTCTTTAATACCCATCACCAGGCTAACCCATTCCCCTCTAGAACCTTCAGTTTGTTTCTCAGAGTCCATAGTCTCTCATGGTTCTTCTCCCCCTCCAATTTCCCCCCCTTCATTCTTCCCTTCCTGCCTTCTTTTTTTTTTTTTTTTTTAAATATATAATGTATTATTTGTTTCAGAGGTACAGGTCTGTGATTCAACAGTCTTGCACAATTCACAGCACTCACCAAAGGACATACCTTCCCCAATGTCTATCACCCAGCCACCCATCCCTCCTACCCCCCACCACTCCAGCAAACCTCAGTTTGTTTCCTGAGATTAAGAATTCCTCATATCAGTGAGGTCATATGATACATATCTTTCTCTGATTGACTTATTTTGCTCAACATAACAACCCCCAATTCCATCCATGTCGCTGTAAATGGCAAGATTTCATTCCTTTTGATGGCTGCATAATATTCCATTGTATATATATACACCACATCTTCTTTATCCATTCATCTGTCGATGGACATCTTGGCTCTTTCCACAGTTTGGCTATTGTGGACATTGCTGCTATAAACATTGGGGTGCACGTACCCCTTCAGGTGCCTACATTTGTATCTTTGGGGTAAATACCCAGTAGTGCAATTGCTGGATCATATGGTAGCTCTATTTTCAACTTTTTGAGGAACCTCCATACTGTTTTCCAGAGTGGCTGCACCAGCTTGCATTCCCACCAACAGTGTAGGAGGGTTCCCCTTTCTCGGCATCCCCGCCAACATCTGTCGTTTCCTGACTTGTTAATTTTAGCCATTCTGACTGGTGTGAGGTGGTAACTCATTGAGGTTTTGATTTGGATTTCCCTGATGCCAAGTGATGTTGAGCACTTTTTCATGTGTCTATTGGCCATTTGGATGTCTTCTTTGGAAAAATGTCTGTTCATGTTTTCTGCTCATTTCTTGATTGGATCATTTGTTCTTTGGGTGTTGAGTTTAAGAAGTTCTTTATAGATTTTGGATACTAGCCTTTTATATGATATGTCATTTGCAAATATCTTCTCCCATTCTGTCGGTTGTCTTTTGGTTTTGTTGACTGTTTCTTTTGCTGTGCAAAAGCTTTTTATCTTGATGAGGTCCCAATAGTTCATTTTTGCCCTTGCTTCCCTTACCTTTGGCGATGTTTCTAGGAAGAAGTTGCTGCGGCTGAGGTCAACTGTGTTCTTCAGGATTTTGATGGATTCCTGTCTCATATTGAGGTCTTTCAACCATTTGGAGACTATTTTTGTGTGTGGTGTAAGGAAATGGTGCAGTTTCATTCTTCTGCATGTGGCTGTCCAATTTTCCCAACACCATTTGTTGAAGAGACGGCCTTTTTTCCATTGGACATTCCTTCCTGCTTTATCGAAGATTAGTTGACCATAGAGTTGAGGGTCCATTTCTGGGCTCTCTATTCGGTTCCATTGATCTATGTGTCTGTTTTTGTGCCAGTACCATACTATCTTGGTGATGACAGCTTTGTAATAAAGCTGGAAGTCAGGAATTGTGATGCCGCCAGCTTTGCTTTTCTTTTTCAACCTTCCTCTGGCTATTCGGGGTCTTTTCGGGGTCCATACATATTTTAGGATTATTTGTTCCATTTCTTTGAAAAAAGTGGATGGTACTTTGATGGGGATTGCATTGAATGTGTAGATTACTCTAGGTAGCATTGACATCTTCACAATATTTGTTCTTCCAATCCATGAGCATGGAATGTTTTTCCATTTCTTTGTGACTTCGTCAATTTCTTTCATGAGTATTTTATAGTTTTCTGAGTACAGATTCTTTGCCTCTTTGGTTAGATTTATTCCTAGGTATCTTATAGTTTTGGGTGCAATTGTAAATGGGATCGACTCCTTAATGTCTCTTTCTTCTGTTTTGTTGTTGGTGCATAGGAATGCCACTGATTTCTGTGCATTGATTTTGTATCCTGCCACTTGACTGAATTCATGTATGAGTTCTAGCAATTTTGGGGTGCAGTCTTTTGGGTTTTCCACATAAAGTATCGTATCATCTACAAAGAGTGAGAGTTTGACTTCTTCTTTGTCAATTTGGATGCCTTTTATTTCTTTTTTTTGTCTGATTGCTGTGGCTAGGACTTCTAGTACTATGTTGAATAGCAGTGGTCATAGTGGACATCCCTGCCGCATTCCTGACCTTAGGGGGAAAGCTCTCAGTTTTTCCCCATTGAGAATGATATTTGCTATAGGTTTTTCATAAATGGCTTTTATGATATTGAGGTATGTACCCTCTATGCCTATACTCTGAAGGGTTTTGATCAAGAAAGGATGCTGTACTTTTTCAAATGCTTTTTCTTTATCTCTTGAGAGGATCATATGGTTCTTGTTCTTTCTTTTGTTAATGTATTGTATCACATTGATTGATTTGTGGATGTTGAACCAACCTTGCAGCCCAGGGATAAATCCCACTTGGTCATGGTGAATAATCCTTTTAATGTACTGTTTGATCCTATTGGCTAGTATTTTGGTGAGAATTTTTGCATCCATGTTCATCAAAGATATTGGTAATTCTCCTTTTTGATGGGGTCTTTGGTTTTGGGATCAAGATAATGGTGGCCTCATAAAAGGAGTTTGGAAGTTTTCCTTCCATTTCTATATTTTGGAACAGTTTCAGAAGACTAGGTTTAATTCTTCTTTAAATGTTTGGTAGAATTCCCCTGGGCAGCCATCTGGCCCTGGGCTTTTGTTTGTTGGGAGATTTTTGATGACTGCTTCAATTTCCTTAGTGGTTATAGGTCTGTTCAGGTTTTCTATTTCTTCATGGTTCAGTTTTGGTAGTTGATACATCTCTAGGCATGCCTCCATTTCTTCCAGGTTATCTAATTTGCTGGCATAGAGTTGCTCATAATATGTTCTTATAATTGTTTGTATTTCTTTGGTGTTGGTTGTGATCTCTCCTCTTTCATTCATGATTTTGTTGATTTGGGTCCTTTCTCTTCTCTTTTTGATAAGTCTGGCCAGGGGTTTATCCATCTTGTTAATTCTTTCAAAGAACCAGCTCCTAGTTTCGTTGATCTGTTCTACTGTTCTTTTGGTTCTATTTCATTGATTTCTGCTCTGATCTTTACTATTTCTCTTCTCCTGCTGGGTTTCAGCTTTATTTGCTGTTTTCTCTCCAGCTCCTTTAGGTGTAGGATTAGGTTGTGTATTTGAGACCTTTCTTATTTCCTGAGAAAGGCTTGTATTGCTATATACTTTCCTCTTAGGACTGCCTTTGCTGCATCCCAAAGATTTTGAACAGTTGTGTTTTCATTTTCATTTGTTTCCATGAATTTTTAAAATTTTTAAAATTTTTAAATTTTTATTTATTTTTTTGTAGTTTTTAATTTTATTATATTATGTTAGTCACCATACAATACATCATTAGTTTTTGATGTAGTGATCCACGATCCATTGTTTTCGTATAACACCCAGTGCTCCATGCAGTATGTGCCCTCCTTAATACCCATCACCAGGCTAACCAGTCCCCCCACCCCCTGCCCTCTAGAACCCTGTTTGTTTCTCAGGTCCATAGTCTCTCATGGTTCATCTCTCCCTCCAATTTCCCCCCCATTCCCTTCCTTCTCCTAATGTCCTCCATGTTATTCCTTATGTTCCACAAATAAGTGAAACCATATGATAATTGACTTTCTCTGCTTTACTGATTTCACTTAGCATAATCTCCTCCAGTCCCATCCATGTTGATGTAAAAGTTGGGTATTAATCCTTTCTGATGGCTGAGGAATATTCCATTGTATACATGGACCACATCTTCTTTATCCATTCATCTGTTGAAGGGCATCTTGGCTCTTTCCACAGTTTGGCTATTGCGGATATTGCTTCTATGAATACTGAGGGGCATATGGCTCTTCTTTTCACTACATCTGTGTCTTTGGGGTAAATACCCAGGAATGCAATTGCTGGGTAATAGGGTAGCTCTATTTTTAAATTTTTGAGGAACTTCCACACTGTTTTCCAAAGTGGCTGTACCAACTTGCATTCCCACCAACAGTGTAAGAGGGTTCCCCTTTCTCCAAAACCTCTCCAACATTTGTTGTTTCTTTCCCTGTCCATTTTTGCCATTCTAACTGGTGTAAGGTGGTATCTCAGTGTGGTTTTGATTTGGATTGCCCTGATGTCTAATGATGATGAACATTTTTTCATGTGTCTGTTAGCCATTTGTATGTCTTCTTCAGAGAAATGTCTTTTCATATCTTCTGCCCACTTTTTGACTTGATTATTTGTTTTTTGGTTGTTGAGTTTGAGAAGTTCTTTATAGATTTTGGATACCAGTCCTTTACCTGTAGTGTCATTTGCAAATATCTTCTCCCATTCTGTGCGTTGCCTCTTTGTTTTGTTGACTGTTTCCTTTGCTGTGCAGAAGCTTTTTATCTTGATGAAGTCTCAAAAGTTCTTTTTTGCTTTTGTTTCACTAGCCTTTGGAGATGTATCTTGAAAGAAGTTGCTGTGGCCGATGTCAAAGAGGTTACTACTTATGTTCTCCTCTAGGATTTTGATGGATTCCTGTCTCACATTGAGGTTTTTCATCCACTTTGAGTTTATCTTTGTGAGTGGTATTAGAGAATGGTCGAGTTTCATTCTTCAGCATGTGGCTGTCCAATTTTCCCAGCACCATTTATTGAAGAGACTGTCTTTTTTCCATTGCATATTTTTCTTGCTTTGTCAAAGATTATTTGACCATAGAGTTAAGGGTCCATATCTGGGTTCTCTATTCTCTTCTATTGGTCTGTATGTCTGTTTTTGTGCCAGTACCATGCTGTCTTGGTGATCATGACTTTGTAATATAGCTAGAAATTGGGCAACTTGATGCCCCCAGCTTTGTGTTTCTTTTTCAACATCTCCCTGGTGATTCAGGGTCTTTTCTGATTCCATACAAATTTTAGGATTGTTTGTTCCAGCACTTTGAAAAATGTCATTGGAATTTTGATCGGGGTGGCATTGAAGGTATAGATTGCTCTGGGTAGCATAGACATTTTAACAATGTTTATTCTTCTCATCCATGAGCATGGAATATTTTTCCATCTTTTTGTGTCTTCTTCAATTTCTTTCATGAGTGTTTTGTAGTTCCTAGAGTATAGACCCTTTACCTCTTTGGTTAGGTTTATTCTGAGGTATCTTATGGTTTTTGGTGCTATTATAAATGGAATCATTTCTTTAATTTCTCTTTCTACAGTTGCGTTGTTAGTGTATAAGAAAACAACTGATTTCTGTGCATTGGTTTTGTATCCTGCCACAGTACTGAATTGCTGGATGAGTTCTAGTAATTTGGGGGTGGAGTCTTTTGGGTTTTCCACATAAAGTATCATGTTGTCTGTGAAAAGAGAGAGTTTGACTTCTTCTTTGCCAATTTGAATACCTTTTATTTCTTTTTATTGTCTGATTGCTGTTGCTAGGACTTCTAGTACTATGTTGAACAACAGTGGTGAGAGTGGGCATCCTTGATGTGTTCCTGATCTTAAGGGAAAGGCTCTCAGCTTTTCCCCATTGAGGATGATATTCGCTGTGGGTTTTTCATAGATGGATTTTATGAACTTGAGGAATGTTCCCTCTATCCCTATACTCTGAAGAGTTTTAATCAGGAAAAGATGCTGTATTTTGTCAAATGCTTTTTCTGCATCAATTGAGAGGACCATATGGTTCTTCTCTCTCCTCTAATTAATGTGTTCTATCACATTGATTGATTTACGAATGTTGAACCACCCTTGTAACCCGGGGATAAATCCCACGTGGTTGGTGGATGATCCTTTTAATGTATTGTTGGATCCTATTAGCTAGGATTTTGTTGAGGATTTTGGAATCCATATTCATCAGGGATATCGGTCTGAAATTCTCCTTTTTGATGGGGTCTTTGCCTGGTTTGGGGATTAAGGTAATGCTGGCCTCATAGAATGAGTTTGGAAGTTTTCCTTCTGTTTCTATTTTTTGAAACAGCTTCAGTAGAATAGATATTATTTCTTCTTTGACTGTTCGGTAGAATTCCCCAGGGAATCCATCAGTCCCTGGACTCTTGTTTTTTGGGAGGTTTTTGATCACTGCTTCAATCTCATTACTGGTTATTGGCCTATTCAGTTGTCAGTTTCTTCCTGTTTCAGTCTTGGCAGCTTATAGGTTTCCAGGAAGGCCTCCATTTCATCCAGATTGCTCAGTTTATTGGCATATAGTTGTTGATAACAATTTCTAATAATTGTTTCTATTTCCTTGGTGTTAGTCGTGATCTCTCCCCTTTCATTCATAATTTTATTAATTTGGGTCCTTTCTCTCTTCTTTTGGATGAGTCTGGCCAGTGGTTTATCAATCTTATTAATTCTTTCAAAGAACCAACTTCTAGTTTCGTTGATCTGATCTACTGTGTTTCTGGTTTCTAATTCATTGATCTCTGCTTTAATTTTAATTATTTCTCTTCTAATGCGTGGCTTAGGCATTGTTTGTTGCTTTTTCTCTATTTCTTTAAGGTGTAGAGTTAGTTGGTGAATTCGGGATTTTTCTATTTTTTTGAGTGAGGCTTGGATGGCTATGTATTTCCCCCTTAGGACCACCTTTGCAGTATCCCATAGGTTTTGGACCGATGTGTTTTCGTTCTCATTGATTTCCATGAATTGTTTAAGTTCTTCTTTGATTTCTTGGTTGACCCAAACATTCTTGAGCAGAGTGGTCTTTAGCTTCCAAGTGTTTGAATTTCTGCCAAATTTTTTCTTGTGATTG